>NW_014577214.1:440960-442610 GCF_000485595.1 Priapulus caudatus | reverse complement strand
ACGGTTAAGTTACGTTAGTTAGTAAGTAAGTAACTAGTACGTCGTCGGTACGTACGACGTACGACGACGTCGTCGTCGTCGTCGTCGGTGTGTGTGTGTGTGTGTGTGTGTGTGTGTGTGTGTGTGTGTGTGTGTGTGTGTGTGTGTGTGTGTGTGTATGTGTGTGTGTGTGTGTGTGTGTGTGTGCGTGCGTGTATGTGAAAACATGCCATGTCTGATGTGTAGGCCCCCCTACGCGCCCCTCTGTGCGTGCGCGTGCGTTTTTTCACGCGCGTTCGGCAGACCTTGGCCTGTTCTCACCGCGACAACACAAAACATAGCCTGCCGTGTCGTCGCCCCGCCCCGCAGCAGCAGCCGAAAGTAACGAGCTAACCGCAAAACACGAGCGCAAAACAAAAAAAACACGTGACGCGAGAGAAGCCCTCGTGGGAAAAACGCGCTGTTGCCTTGGGTCGCTGGCTAGTTTACGTTTTAACTAGAGAGTTCTTTTGCTCTTCACACGTCACAAGAAACGTGATTAAAGAAGCACTGTTTTGCTCCGCACGAAGATGACGATGATGATGGCATAATGATGTTGGCAAGTACGTGTAATGGCACCGGTGGTCAGACAGGCAGTAGATACTGAGAGAAGAGCGGTACTATAGTCTTAATTTGTACCCGTATTTATTATTTTTGTAAACAAACTGCTATTTCATAGCAGCAAGACGATGTTTTTTAAGTTATAATACGTAGCATATATATATATATATATCATACATAGTATACCTATGCCGTATATATGCATGATATAAGTGAATGGACTAGAACGGAGGAAGCTGGTGTAATTATCGTTTTACAAATCACCCTCTCTAAGCTCGGCGCGACTGGCAAAGATTATATGCGCGCACGGAAAATACTACTCGGCCCTGAATACTAGTCGGCAGTCAAGAATAGCGCATGAATGGGTGCAGGTGCAGCAAGCAGACGATATCTCTCCACCGCTTCCGTATCGTGAAGTCACACGCGGGCGCGGTTAACGACGGTGTGTTTTCCGCGCGCGAAACGAGAGAAGCCCGCCGTATTGAGGCACGTGGTTGTGAGGCGCGCGGATCCGTGGCCCCGCACCGCGTTAAATGAACCCCGCGGCGTACGTGAGTGGTGCTGCCACGGTCGGGGGAGGAAGGCCACTCGGAAAATGATAAACATCGGTCAGACCTCGAAGCCGCTGGTCAAGACGATGTCCGCGTGTGGCACTCAGCTCGCTGGGAGAGAGGCAGAGGGTCGGGTCTGATTGAGCAAACACGAGCCAGCAGCTGCGAACAGCTTTCTAGGCTATTAGGCCACGGTAGCTTATCCCTGCGCAGAGTGGCGCGCGACCTGTTGCACACTGACTGACCATATATAGCGCCACCGGCTGTCAGCACACTGACAGCATATAGACGCATATATATACATACATACATACACACACACACACATACACACACACACACACACACACACACACACACACACACACACACACACACACACACACACACACACACACACACACAACTAACTAGTAGTGTGTGTGTGTGTGTGTCGTCGTGTGTCGTGTGCGTGTGTCGTGTGTCGTCGTGTCGTCGTGGTCGGTCGTCGGTCGGTGGTGGTCGTGTACGGTGTCGGTCG
>NW_014577214.1:435908-438887 GCF_000485595.1 Priapulus caudatus | reverse complement strand
CGAGGCTACCATAATTTTTGTATTCTTGCCTGTTACGTGTCTCCGTTTACCGCGATATTTCGCTATGACGAGTAGCGATTCTTTTATTGGATTTCTGCCTCATTTTGTTCGTCTTTGCGTTTTCTGTTTGAAGTCGATCGTGTGTGTCCATTTATGCCATTTGAAATACTCTCATTATTTCGCGGGGCGCGTGTGTGTGGTGTGTGGGGTGGTGCTCTGGTAAATTTCCATTCAGTAAATCAAATATTCCTTTCAGCCACGTTCTTTTCATTGCCCGCATGCAACCAATTGACGCTTTCACGTGTCTTCGTCCTACTCACTAACTCGTTTATTTTCATGTTCCCTCCGTGTCCGCCCGCACTCTCGCTGCACCCCCCTACGTTGAGACCTTACCTTGTTTCCGGAGCGAGGCAGACCACACATTTCCTGCCTAAAAATTCTAAACCGCGTGCCCTACACTGCTTACGCCTTATTAGCCTGGCCTGTATTTGCCGGGCCCAAAAAACTGTCTCTGTTTTGAAATCGTGCGGTTGTTTTAACAAAGGGCTGTGGCGACTCTTGCAACGGCGACGACGCCAACGTGAACGCCCTGCTATATTCGACAAGAACGAACCAAGTTTGCTTATTTTCTTAGCGCGTACCTTTTGTGGGATGTTTTTCTGCCATACCCCGTTTGACATTTCAGGTCGGAAGAAATAGAAGGGATAGAGGAGGCAAAGCGAGAGCGAGGAGAGACCTCTTCGCTCGCTCTCTCTCTCTCTCTCTCTCTCTCTCTCTCTCTCCTCTCTCTCTCTCTATCTCGGTATTCTTCCTTTTTCTGAGCATGTGCCATATCAGAGATATACGCCCTATTCGCAATATGTGCTGTGTTGGTGTCGCTTACTAGAAATAAGCCCCCGGGGATTTTGTTGAGGACATAAAAAATATGGGCAGGGCTTCATTGCAGCAATGCGGGTTAGGTTTTCCTAAGCTGCAACGAAAGGAACCTTTTTTATAGACAGCGCCCCGCATGCCAGGACAGAGAGAGAGAGAGATGACGACGACGACGAAGAGAAGAGAGAGAGAGAGAGAGAGAGAGAGAGAGAGAGCGAGAATGAGGAAGTGAGAGAGAGAAAGAGAGAGAGAGAGAGAGATAGATAGAGAGAGAGAGAGAGAGAGAGAGAGAGAGAGAGAGAGAGAGAGAGAGAGAGAGAGAGAGAGAGAGCGCGCGCGCGCGAGAGCGCGAGAGAGTGCGTGATACAGAAAGTGAGAGAGAGACAGAAAAACTGACAGACAGAGATAGGGAATGGGGTACCGACAAATGATCATCGTCTCAGATCGTCCACACCTCGTTTTTTTCCCCTCGCATGTTTATTGAGTGTTTACGTTACGATTGAGTTAACGGCCCATTAATTCGCATGAAAGCCGTCTTCTGTTTACTCTGCACAAGTGTTTCATCCCACGCGTAGCAGAAGGAGCTCATGATCTGTAACACGAGCAAATTGTAGCGACTAAGCGTCGTATCTGTCTAGTTACTCTCTAGTAGTACGTGCAGTCAAGTGTAGACTGCGTCGTGACAGTGCACGATTTCTCACAATACTGTTGTCGCGTGCGTCAACTGCTGTAGCTATAGTATGATGACTGACTTTAGTCTTCTGACCGTACTAAACACGATTTTTCCGTATATTAGGATTTGTTATTCTTAGCTTCCTTCTTAGTCGTAGTCGCCGTCATCATGCATTGTCATTATAGGTATTCCGTGTTCTTTTTCTCTTTCCCTCCTATTTCTACTGCTCCTCCTCCGGTTACTTCTCCTGCTCCTTTCCCTCCACCCCTCCCTCTTCGCCTTCCACTCCTTTTTTTTTCTTCATCTTCTTCTTCTCTTCCTCATCCTTCATCATCTTCTTCTTTTTCCTCATCTTCGTTTGCTTCTTCGTCTTTTTCGTTTTTTTCTCTGCTTCCTCATCTTCTTCATCTTTATCTCTTTCTTTTCAATACTACGTTTATATATTTTCCTATTATTTTCATTAGCCTTTCTTCGTTATCTTTTTCTAATACTACCTCCGAGTCTTCTCTCATTTATAAAACATGTAAACTGTGATATTAAGCAACTTTCTCAAAGTGAAATGGACAGTTACGAAATTACGCGCTGTTATAAAAATTCCCGGGAGATTTCGGTATATAATTAATTTTATGTCTCTAATTTAGATATTCGTAGAGCTACTGTGATATGCAGCCGGTGAAAAACATAGCCAGCTTATAACGCGCGGCAGCAGCTATAGCAAGTTAATTTTTTTAAATATGCGTGGCTGTCACTACACGTGGCTATATTTCGAATACCCTTGAAATACGAATGAATTAAAACGCCGAGCACACGTCTGCGTTGCGTTGGATCGACAATTAGTCCATAGATAGATAGATAGATAGATAGATATATAGATAGAGATCTGTACGGGCAGAATGAACCGAACGAGTTTAGATCAGTTTGGTTAACACTGTACGCAGTCGAGTTCTGAAGACAACAGATATCGTTGCGATGATTCTGTTGACGATTATTAGTTCTTTGCGATCACAAACTGAAGCGGGGCCTATAACAGAAGAATAACGGGGAAAACCCCATCGTTCTCTCTCCCCATCTCTCGTCGCATTACGCTCACTGTATGGAGATCTTAATCGTGTTTGCTCTGAAAACAAATAATCACAAGTGTAATGCGCTCACTAGCAGCTTATAAGGCCGCAGTTGGTAATCGTTATATTAGAAAACATAGCCGTGGCGTACAGAACGCCAAGGCTCTCGCGCGCGTGTCAGGGTGTGTGTGTGTGTGTGTGTGTGTGTGTGTGTGTGTGTGTGTGTGTGTGTGTGTGTGTGTGTGTGTGTGTGTGTGTATGTGTGTGCGTCTGCTCACTTAATCGATTTCGTGAATGTGAATCTATCCAAACACTCCTCTCTCTTCCTTCGGCCTCTACTCCCCCCCCCATCTCTCTCTCTCTCTCTCTCTC
>NW_014577214.1:417501-428403 GCF_000485595.1 Priapulus caudatus | reverse complement strand
GTGTGTGTGTGTGTGTGTGTGTGTGTGTGTGTGTGTGTGTGTGTGTGTGTGTGTGTGTGTGTGCGCGCGCGCGCGCGCGCGCGTGCGTGCGTGCGTGCGTGCGTGCGTGCGTGCGTGTGTGCGTGCGAATCAACTGGGAATGTATACCGCTCAGATATATTCGCATTGCAACCATTACTAACTATTCCTTACAACTTGAATTCATTATTATCTCCTTGCGCGTCAACCCTTACAGACTCTGCGGGGCATTTACATAGACATGAATGTGTGCTTATTACCTCCGCCAAGGGGTGGGCAGGAGGTTATGTTTTCACCGGCGTGTGTTTGTTTGTTGGTTTGTGGGTTTGTGTACAGCCTAAGTTGCTGCCTAACTGAAAAAGTTATGGACGGATTGTCATAAAATTTTCAGGATAGGTCAGAAATGGGCTAACTTAGAATTAATGAGATTTTGGTGGTGATCCGAATCCAATAAATTAATTAAATTTTCAGGATAGGTCAGAAATGGGGTAACTTAGAATTGATTACATTTTGGTGGTGATCAGGATCCAATTAATTAATTAATTAATTAAATTTTCAGGATAGGTCAGAAATGGGGTAACTTAGAATTGATTACATTTTGGTGGTGATCAGGATTCAATTAATTAATTAATTAATTAATTAAGTTTTCAGGATACGTCAGAAATGGGGTAACTTAGAATTGGTGACATTTTGGTGATGATCCGGATTCAATTAATTATTTAATTAATTAATTAAATTTTTCACAGTGAGAGAATTAAGCTTCCTTGGCGGAGGTCTGCGCTCTCCGAGTGCTCTAGTTCTTTATACAACGCCATAGTGAGCATTGCGGACTAGCTAATATTTATATGCGGGTTTAGAGATGTGACTGTGTTACTACGGAGCAGGTTGTGCTGTAAACAGTACAGCAACGTTCAGGGTGTTCTTTCAGATGGCGGGCTGACACGTACTCTGGCTCTCACTTCTCTCCGTTGACCTTAGACGAAGGGTCTTCCTACATGCTGGGAACTAAGAAACCGGATAAGTTCATCTCTACGATGGTTCCGGTAAGATGTATAACAATAAAAACTTTCGGTAAGCGTTGATATATATATATATATATATATATTATGAATGTATATGATATACAGGTATAATATACATTAATTTAGGACTTTTACACACAAAAGGTTGTTAGCAGCAAGGAGCTACATATACTAGATGGCGGTACTGTAGCTCTTCATCTGGCTTGTAGTCAGCTCTATAGTTGCATTATGGTATCTGTATATCATCAATATTTTACTATCCAAATTCAGATTAACTATGAAGATTTGGCCAAGCAGTTACCGACTAATTTCGACGCCCGCGACAAGTGGGGAGAATGGGTAGGACCAATTAGGAACCAGGAACTCTGTAACGCCTCGTGGGCGTTCTCTACAACCGGTAACTTGTTTTCCTACCAAAAGGTGTCGCCTCTGTCTCGCACCAGCGCAATTACTGGTTTATCGCGCGGTGGGGTACACGCGGGATTGTCTGGCACTGATGGGATCGCGTGTGAACGTACTAGTAGGAGCTTCCGATCATCCTGATAAACATATCCTGACTAACATATCTTCTGGAGATACTTGTTCGTGATCCCCTCCTGGTCCTATACATGATCAAGAGGTAATAAACTTAATTACCTCAAAGCACAGTCCGGGCTGAGGATCCCGATGTGACCAGGAGGGAATAAAAGTCCACGAACGTTTCCAATAATTTAACACGCTCCTTTGGATTTTATTCACTCTTGGTGTGATGGTAACTCACCTAAGCGAGATATTACGACTGGTTATGACGGACTGTGTGATAACCGCCTGTGAGATAACCACACCCATTCTTGGATATTGTTGCTATGCGTGTTAAGCTAGACACTGATTATCCGCGTTTTTCACGCATACGCGCTAAATCGTCGACTTGCCTGCACTTTAAACAGCGCTTTAAAAACTCTCCTATTGCGTCGTTGATCGGCTAAAACTGCCTGCTAGTCACTCGAAGCGGATAGGTCAGTTGTTTGAGTTATCAATCCTCTCTCCTCTGATCTATTGAGTAAGAGAAAGATAATGTGCGTGAATATATGCGCAGGTATACGCATGCGCTCGCGAGACTTACGTATTTACATACTTACGTAGTTACGTACTACACGCATGTGACTTACACATTTACTTATGTCTTCAGCGGCTGCCTCTGATAGACTGGCGATTCTCTCTAATGGCACCGAGCTAGAACGGCTGTCGGCCCAGCAGCTTCTGAGCTGCAACCGCAAGAACAAGAACCCGTGCCTTGATCCAGGTGCCCTCGAAAACTCGTGGTGGTTCATGCGCAGGACAGGGTAAGCAAGCGCATGACCAACCGTATTTTTACACGAAAGTCTAGATGTGCTCATGCGCAATTTGAATCGCTATTTACGAAGCATAACTGACGAATGAAATCGGTATTCTAATTAGTCGTTTAATGTGCGCAACGTGACGTCAACATTTCTCGCCGAAGCCCCGGCAGCTAGCTCCTCCTAGTGGACCCACTCCCAGAGTCGTAATATGCTTGACAAAGAACTCCTCTTCTATGTCACCTTCGTACACTGTTTTACATTGTTACATTGTTTTACATTATTATATGATTACATTGTTTTACATTGTTACATTGTTTTACATTGTTATATTATTACATTGTTTTACATTGTTACATTGTTTTACATTGTTATATTATTACATTGTTTTACATTGTTACATTGTTTTTTGAATAAAACACAATAATGATATATGACAGGAAGACTAGAGGAGCCACACGTCGGCGGCTGTCACTGACGGCTCAATAACAGCGATACACTGATGGTGACTTATATGCCCTATAACAATAACATCATCGTTTCTGCGTCCGGTAGCTATAGCGGTGTCGCCTACCGCTAGCAGCAGCAGCGGCGGCGGCAGTAGCAGCAGCAGTAGTAGCGGCAGCAGCAGTAGTAGCAGCAGTAGCAGTAGAAGTAGTAGCAGCAACAGCAGAAGTAACAGCAGCAGCAAAAGTAACAGCAGCAGCAGCAGCAACAACAGCAGCAATACCAGTAACAGCAACAGCAGGAGCAGCAAGGAGCAGTAGCAGCAGTAGCAATAGCAAGAGCAGAAGTAACAGCAGCAGCAACAGCAGTAGCAACAACAGCATAAGTACGATCAGCAGCAGCAACAGCAGAAGCAACAGCAGTAGCAACAGCAGCAGCACCAACAACAACAGCAACAGCTACAGCAGCACCAACAGCAGAAGTTACAGGTCCCCAAGTGTAATTTTTGATTGTATCATTGTATCGTCAAGGTCGCCGACGCCAGACCGTTAGCATCACTCGTTCTTCATGAGCGCGTGCTGATTGAGAAATAACGTATGCATGTACCTTGTGCTATAATTTAGGCGATCAATTTATATATGTATGTATGTATGTACGTATATATATGTTATATTACATCAATTACAGTGTACCCTTATTAAGATAATAACACATGATAATAATATTAATAATATATATGTATATATATATATATTTCATCAATTACATAGGATACCATTATAAAGGTAATAAAGCCCAATAATAATAATGAGGTGCTGATTATATACTGCTATATACATATATATATATATATAAGGTGACACAAGATATATAAAAAAATACACACCTAGACGCACGCACTCACGCGCGCACGCACGCACGCACGCACGCACGCACAAAGTGTGGTCGGAAAGCTCGGCGGCAACCTGCTTTTCGAAATAATAATTATCACCCGCCATAGCTGATAGCAGACGATCTCAGCAGCGCCGTCATTATCTCCACTCTTCCGGCGCCTGACAAGCCGCCTCACAAACGCACACACACACACACACACACACACACATCTATATTATGCCACTCCTGATCACATTAATTCTCACGCTCTAACCGATTCAACCACTTTCTCCTCTGTAGGGAGTAAAAAATATGATAAATGATGTGTAAAGTCTTGTTTGTAAATTGCAAATGAAATAATAAATAATAGGATAAATGAAACGTAGAGGAGAGAAAACAAACGTACACCTCGTGAGGGTTATCTGAATGCAAGCTTGCGTATTACATGGGCTTTACTTCCGCGCAAATAATGATGGAACGGGTACATTACTGCATTGTATGTATTCATAATTGTATTTCAGATGGGGAGAAGATTATGATAGACAGACGAGACGGTCGATTCCATACTGGGTATGTAACTCTGTCGATTGCTTACTAATTACCATACTCTGCCTCTTTCTCCCTCTCTCTCTTCCTTTCTCGCTCCCCCCTCTCTCTCTCTCTCTCTCTCTCTCTCTCTTCCTCTCTCGCACCCTCTTTATGTCTCTTCCCTCTCTCTCTTTCTCAGTCACTCACAGTCTTCCCCTCTCTTCCTTTTTCTCTGTCGTTTTATCTCTCGCTGTCTCTTACTAATGAACCTTACCCAAAGAAATAAGCATTATTTTGAACCTTTGTTTAACATCTTCTTACAAACGAATGCAAAAATGGCAAAACATTATCGCTACACATTTTCTCAACGCGTCTTTTTCTCTCTTACTTCTGCCACAGCTTGCCGCTAACTCGTGGGGCGAGGAGTGGGGCGAGCGCGGTCTCTTCAAGATCATCCGCGGACAGAACGAGTGCGAGATAGAGTCCTTCATCGTCGGCGTGCTCGCCAAAGCCGAACGAGGCGACGAGTGGTTCGGGCGCATCAGTCGTGTGACTCGCGAGCTGAAGCAGCGCGTGCGTCGCCTCAAGAAGAAGTTCTACAAGCGCTGGAGGTTCTAGTCTGCCCACCACCATCCTCCCCTTCCCTTCCCGCCGCCGCCGCCGCCTCGCCCACGGAACGCCCTCTATCGGGTGCCTCCGTAAAACGAGGCGGTGCTGACGCGCAGGGAGCCATCTGGAATATGTGCGACTAGGATTTGAATACAGAAAGGAGCTTATGGAACACGTGGCGCCATCTGGAAGGTGAGCGGACGTCGACGAGGACTTGAGGGCGCTAAAGGAGGGCGTGATAAGGCGCGTGCGCAGTATTATATAGGAAGGCCAGTGCTAGCGTTGCAGGAGAGTTGTGGCGTGGGGATAACAGTCACTGATGGCGGGAGGTTGGGAAGTGTGATTCATGTCCATACAGCCAGGAGTCTTCCCGCCAGGAGTACGTTTTAACAGCCACATTGCGTTGCATTACGTTACCGTATGTTACGTTACAATACGTTACATTGTATTACATTACATTACATTACATTAAATTACATTACATTACATTACATTAAGCTGGGTTTACACTACCAACTTTGTGTTGGCGAATTGGCGAATTGGACCAACTTCCCAAGTGACCGAACAATCGGCAGTGTAAACGCAAAAGTTGCGCGACCGACTTATCGATAGCAACTAGTTGGGAGATTAGAACATGTTCTATTTTCGCCAACTCGGAGTTGGCAAATTGGAAAGTTGGTCCAACTCGCCAATTCGCCAACATAAAGTCGGTAGTGTAAACCCAGCTTTACATTACATTACGTCCCATTACATTACATTAGCTACGTTACGTTACGTCACGTCACATTACATTACATTAGCTACGTTACATTACGTCACATTACATTGCATTACATTACATTAGCTACGTTACATTACGTCACATTACATTGCATTACATTACATTAGCTACGTTACATTACGTCACATCACATTACATTAGCTACGTTACGTTACGTTACATTACACTAACGTTATGTAACGCTATGCTATTTTGCAATGTACTATTGCAATAATGAGCTTCTGTATCTGCTGCTGAGATGCCGTGTGAGGTCAAAAAGTCATACTGGAGGCAAGAGGTCAAGGTCGTGTAAACTCCTCACTTTGCATTTACGATTATTACTTTACCACGTTCTATGCATATCGACGGGATTTAGCCGTATGCTACCCTCGTTCACTGGTGTGGCACGGCTGCTCGAAGAATTATAAACTACGAGATCGATTTTAGAAATATATATATATATATAAAATATACATGCTTTTTCCCACAGTTTTTGCTCTCTCATTCACCACGTTATATATATCTTCGTGTGTCCTTTTTCCATTCTAATATTCTATTAATCTTCACTCGTATCGATGAATATATAATGAAAGATTATTAATTTAATAAATAATTTTTACTACTACGATGACGATAGAGATGTAGAGAGTGTTGCTTCGTTCGATTTGCAGGCGGGCGGGGTCGAGAAACGAACCCGTGAGTTTCTATACGATTTTAGCTTTAGCAGTATTGACTTTCATGCTCGGCATTACATAAGATGTGAAATATACGAATCTTTAAGCTATCCTATCAAAAATATTTTTATCTCACTCTTCGCTACACGCAATGTATGGCATCGAGGTTACAGTGTTATAGCTAATCTATTTTACGCCAATTACCTATATAGGGTCAGGTTATGTCGAACGAGGCTAAATCCTACCATAAATCATGGCGCTTTGCGTTGTTTCATACACTATTGATAGTAATATATAACTCATGGCGACTATAAAGATATATTGAATATATCGGTTATTGGTAATAGCACTCATTCTCCCTCAACTGACTGTAGGCCTACTCACTAGGAACACTGCTGTGTCTGACCGTGACTGACTGTGGGTGTCTCATCGTGTTAACGATTTCGGTCCACATACAATATACGTTTTCGGTAAAAGCCATTTGTTATTGTTCGCCCCAATCCAATTCGACGGTGCATTCTCTATACAATGGTGCATACATCCGTGAATGAGTATGGAGGACTCAGATCCTCTCATCGACTATTTTCATTTATTATATAGCATGTATTTGAAAGAACCTGTATAATTCTTTAGCAATGTGGACATATGAAACCTGATAAGTGTAATGCGCCGTTACATATATGGCTCGCTGTATCTCGTACTCGAGGAACTCTCGTGTTACTCGAACAATTCGCAGTTACTCGAAGAAACTGGTTAATTTTACTCACCTCTCTCGTTATTATCAATAAAATAATAAAATCACTTGACAGTATAATGCATAACGAATCCAACGTATTTCCTAAAACATTACGTGTGCAAGCAAAGAGTGAGACGGGCTTTCTATTGCGACTAGCAGTCTTATGACGTTTATCAAACGATTTCGACTGAAAATTTATGTGAGATCGGTTAAAGCATGTGGAAGTTGTTGCACAGGGCAGCGCGAATTTAACCGTTGAAGAACTATATAATTAAAAGTAATCGAATCGTGTTCGCTTTCTGTTCAACTGGTGTTATAACATGAAACGTGTGCCTTGCTCGAAGTATAGCATGTATGGTTACTGTAGATAGACGATAATAAACATTTGTTAGCGACGCGGTGAACCGCACGCGAAATGTCGACTTTCGTTTTATTTATGAATCCGTTTAGTTGTACGGGGGAATTTATGCAGACGCGCTATGCAATACGCGGTATCTGAACCCGTTCGCTGTGTGTGATATGTATACGTGGCTTACACCGAGGTCGGCCGTCAGGCTATGTGTTACCCACAGCGCTCGGCTGTGCGCGTACGTCGTGACATTTTGCATTTGATATTCTTACGTTTACTTAGCGCCCGCCTGAACTAGGGCGGGTACTTGGGAGCATTTCGTGCGTCAAACTGTGTGTCGGTCTCGAATCCAGACACTGAGTACGATGTTAGGCAGATGATGAGACGCAGGAAGATTAAACTAGGCATTTACGATCTATAGCAATGCGCGCGCGTCGGAACGGTAGAGTTAGACGAGCCTATAGTTAGCTATTGATATCGCGTGTTACGCTGTTAACAGTGGGAGCATGAGTTTCATCTATGGCATTTAAACAGATCGACGGTGATGGCGACGATGTATGCAGCTGGTTACGCAACGTTTATGAGGAGAAAGAAAGAAAGAAAGAGAGAGAGAGAGCGGGCGCTGCATAATCAACGGGCATATTATACGTGTCTGTGTACGTCTCGCTTAATTTTGCATTTACTAAATAAAAACACGTGCTTTGAAGAAATATGTAGATTGTGATTTTAGACTATTGTGTATAAACACGGTGTCAGCATGAATCACCCAACATGAATCAGGCGTATCCTGCGTGCGTGCTCGCGTGCGTACGTGCATGCTCGCGTGCGTGCGCTTGTGTGTCTGCGTGCGTGCTCACGTGTGCGGTCGTGTGTGAGATAGTGTGCGCATATGCGTGTGCGTGCGTGAATGCATGCGTGTGTGAGTGTATGTTATAATACAATGTGTCGCGCCTATCATGGTTAACTGACACTGCATAATCCTACAATGTCACTCTGAGCATTAATCGCAAGCGAATCGCATCACCAGCAAAGCGTCATTCGACGATATTAGTACATTAGTATAGAATAGTGGTGCTCACAATCGCCACCTGCTGTTGCTCTAGTCACAGACACAACGAAGCACAGCGATGCGACATGTCATCAATGCCTAATCCAATCAACCTTACTGTACACGTCAGCTCGACGCTCAATAAACGAGATAAAACATCGAATGAGGCGAACCGCACGCAACCTCCGCAACGTTATTATCGTCGCCGACAGCAGCGCCACCTATAGCCAGGTGGGATTTTTTAACTCCCCGAGAGATTTGCGTGCGAGCGTTAACGGACCCGCGCGCGGAACACACGCATGATTGCATCGCGGGCGAACGCGGCGGTTACGCGTGTATCGGCGCGGAAATATAGCGGTAGACGAATACGATGCTGCTGCCAGCTGGCGGTCTAGCGGAGAATGCGCGAGCTGCTTGCGTTGGAGTATATAATTGCGACGCGGGAGCAGAAGGTAGATATGTTAGCGAGGTGTTAGCTGTATGCCACCACAATGACACACAGAGAGAAAGAAAGAGAGAGCGAGAGAGAAAGCGCGCGAGCGACACAGAGATCGTGTTAACGAAGAGGGAACAGCGCACTCACTACTCCAGCGACAAGTAAGTAGTCACACACTAACATTTCTGAATTACATCACAGCCTATGCTTCTTCGCGCTAGGGGGATGATGTATGTTCTCGCATAAGTGATCGGGGTGGAATGACTCTACCGGGACACACTACGACAGTGGAATAAATCAGGTATAAAGATCACTTGACACACGCAGAGAAAATGAAAGAAAAAGATAGAACGCGATAGAGAAAGAGGGCGAGCGACAGAGAGAGCGATAGAGAAAGAGAGAGAGAGAGAGAGAGAGAGAGGGTAAAAGAGAGGATGAATAGCGAGGCAACACACGACACACACACACCACACCACACACACACACAACACACAGGCACATCACACACACACCAGGCACACACCACAGAGAGAGAGAGAGAGAGAGAGAGACGAGAGAGAGAGAGAGAGAGAGAGAAGAGAGAGAGAGGAGAGAGAGAGTGAGTGAGAGAGTGAGAGTGAGAGAGAGAAGAGATGAGCAGAGAGAGAGGAGAGAGAGAGAGAGTGAGAGAGAGAGAGAGGGGAGAGAGAGGAAGTAGAGAGAGAGAGTGAGAGGGAGGAGAGAGAGTGAGAGAGGGGAGAGAGAGAGAGTGAGAGAGAGAGAGAGAGTGTGAGAGGGAGAGAGAGCGAGAAAGAGAGAGATGAGGGAGAGAGAGAGAGAGAGAGAGAGAGGAGAAGAGAGAGAGAGAAGAGATAGAGAGAGAGAGAGAGAGTGGAGAGAGAGGAGAGAGGCGGAAGAGATAGTAGAGAGGGCGAGAGAGAGAGAGAGGAGGAGAGAGAAGAAGAGAGAGAGAGAAAGAGAAGAGAGAGAGAGAGAGAGCGGAAGAGAGAGAGAGAGAGAGAGAAGAGAAAAGAGGAGGAGAGAGAATAGATAAGCAGAGCGACAGAGACAGCCGGGAGAGAGAAAGGGAGAGAGAGACAAAATGACGTGTTAGAACTAGCAGAGAAAACTCAAAACAAAACAGAGAAGAGCATATATGAGGCGCTAATCACCAATTCCTCGCTAGTTAGTGGTATTTGAAAAGAAGCAACTCATTACTACATTATGTGATACTGTACTTGATGGAGGTAACCCGGGTGCTGGTGGCGATGAGGTGGAGATGGATGGTGATAATGACTACAGCGACGAACGAAGAGTGCTGAAATGGAGGGAAAGAATGTCAGAAAACACGAGTGGATCAAAGAGTAGGAATGACCAGAGAAGAGAAGACGAGAGATTAGAAGAGGAGAAGAGCGGAGAGGAGATGAGAGGAGAGGAGAGGAAAGTCCAGGAGAGGAGAGGAGAGGAGGAGAGGGGAGGAGAAGGAGAGGAGAGGAGAGGAAGGAGAGGAGAAGGAGAGGAGAGGAGAGGAAAGGAGAGGAGAGGAGAGGAGGGAGAGGAGAGGAGAGGAGAGGAAGGAGAGGAGAGGAGAGGAGAGGGAGGAGAGGATGAGGAAAGGAGCAGGAAGGAGAGGAGTAGGAGAGGAGAGGAAGGGAGGAGAGGAGGAGGAGAGGAGTAGGAGAGGAGAGGAGAGGAGAGGAGAGGAGAGGAAGGGAGAGGAGAGGAGAGGAGAGGAGTACAAGAGAGGAGCAGAAGAAGAGAGAGCGAGGAAGGGGAGGAGAGGAGAGGAGAGGGGAGGCACGAGGGAGGAGAGAGAGGGAAGTGAGGAGAGGAGAAGGATGGAGAGGAGAGGAAGGAGAGGCAGAGGAGAGGAGAGGAGAGGAGAGGAGAAGGAGAGAGGAGGGAGAGGTAGAGGCAGAGGAGAGAAGGAGGGAGGAGAGGAGAAGGAGAGGAGTAGGGACGAGGGAGGAGAGGGAAGAGGCAGAAGGAGGAGGAGTAGGAGAGGAGAGAAGAGGAGAGAGAGAGGAAGGAGAGGAGAGAAGAGGAGAGGAGAGGAGAGGAGAGGAGAGGAGAGGAGGGAGAGGAGATTGGAGAGGATGAGAAGGAG
>NW_014577214.1:408898-417392 GCF_000485595.1 Priapulus caudatus | reverse complement strand
CCACCACCCACACACACACACACACACACACAAAGTTTAATTTGTGAATAAAACACAATAATGATATATGACAGGGAAGACTAGGGAGCCACACGTCCGGCGGCTGTCGCACTGTACGGCTCAATAAACGCGTAACACTGTATGTGACTTTATTATGCCTTATAACAATAACATACATCGTTATCTTTACGTCCGGTAGCTAGCGGTCTGTCGCCTCCGCTAGCAGCAGCAGAGGCGGGGCGGCAGTTGCAGCAGCAGTTACTAGTAGCGCAGCAGCGTGAGTAGCCAGCGTAGCAGTAGAGTAGTAGCCAGCAACAGCGAAGTACAGCAGCAGCAAAATGTAACAGCGCAGCAGCAACTAACAGCAGCCAACACCAGATAACCAGCAACTAGCAGGGCAGCAAGGAGCCATGTAGCAGCAGTAGCAATTAGCAAGAGCAGAGTACAGCAGCAGCAACAGCTAGTAACAACAACTAGCCATAAGTACGATCAGCATGCAGCAACAGCGCAGAAGCATACACGCCAGTTAGCAACAGCTTAGAGCACCAACAACAACAGCAACATGCTACTAGCAGCCACCAAGCAGAAGTTTACAAGGTTCCCCACGTTTGTAATTTTTGATTACGTATATCTGCGTGACCGACGACCTATCATTGTATCGTCAATGGTCGCCGAGTCCAGGACCGTTAAGCATCACTCGTTCTTCATGGAAAGACTGCGTGCTGCATGAGAATATAACGGCTGTGACATGTACCTTGTTCTATAATTTTATGGCGATCAATTTTATATATGTATGTATGTATGCACGTATGTAATATATTTATATTACATCAATTACAGTGTACCCGTTACTATATATTTAAAATATATATATGTATTATATTATATTATATTACATCAATTACATACTGGCATACCATTATAAAGGTAATAAAGCCCATATAATAATAATGATGGTGCTGATTATATACTGCTATATTTACACATATATATTAGTGCACGATGATATATAAAAAAATACACACTAGTACCGTTCACGCACGTCACGCTGCGCACGCACGACACGCACGCACGCACGCACGTGCACGCACGCACAAAGTGTGGTCGGAAAGTCCTCGCGAGCAACCTGCCTTTTCGAAATATTTTATCACCGCCCTATAGCTGATAGCAGACGATCTCAGCAGCGGGCGGCCGCTATCTCGTTTCTTTTTCTTTCTTATCTCCACTTCTTCCGTGCGCCTTGACAAGCCGCCTGACAAAAGCCGCGCCTCACAACGCCACGCGACGCACTGCACGCCACGCCCACGCACGCCACGCACGCACGCACGCCACACACACACACACACATACACGCGCGCGGCCACACACTACACACACACACACTACACACACACAACACACACACACGCGGCGCACACTACGCGCCGCCGCGCACACACTCACACAACCACACGCACACTACGCGACGCACTCACACACACACACACACACAGCACGCACAACTGCTGCGGCCACACTCACACCGCAGCGCGCGCACACACCACACACACACGCTAACGCCGCTCGAGCGCACACACACACTACAACCACGCGCACACACAATGACACACGCCACACACACATGACACACATCGCCGCGCACACCACACACGCTACGCACGCGCGCACACACAACCACACAATCGCACACCGCCACACGCCACACGGCACACGCACCGCCACACGCACGACGCACTACGCACTACGCACTACGTCACCGCACACGCACTCCTGCTGACACGCGCACGCTAGCAACACACACACAACACACGCACGCACGCGCGCGCACCCCCCCCCCCACACACACACAAACACACACACACCTCCACACACCACACACACACACACACACACAGGGTAGTCTGTCGTAGCTCTTCATACCACCTCCTCTCTTTCTCTCTCTCTCTCTCTCTCTCTCCTCTCTCTCTCTCTCTCTCCTCTCTCCTTCTCTCTCTCTCTCGCCTTTCTCTCTCTCTTCTTTCTCTCTTTCTCTCTCTCTCTGTTTCGCTTTTCTCTCTAGCTTCTCTTCTCTCCCTCTCTCTCTCTCTCTCTTCGCTCGCATTTCTTCTTCTCCCTTCTCTGCCTCATTGCAATGTCTCTCTCTTTTCCTCTCTCTCTTTCTCTCTCTCTCTCTCTCTCTCTCTCTCTTCACGCGCGCGCGCACACACACACACACCCACACGGCCGCGCACACACACTCACTGCGCGCGCGCGCCCACACGCGCACGCCACTTGCGCGCACAACACACACACGCGCGCACAACACACAACACACACGCACAACAGCACCCGCACACACACACATCACACACATCACACGACACACCAACGCACACGCACTACGCCTACACACACAACAGTACACATACACAACTACACTACACACACGCACGTATCCACGCACCGACGCTACACACTACACACACACACTACACACACATCACACACACAACACACACCCACACACACCATTACACACACACACAACACACACAGCACACACACACACACACACTACATCACACAGAGAGAGAGAGAGATGAGCAGAGAGAGAGTAGAGAGTGAGAGAGGGAGAGGAGAAGAGAAGGGTAGCTGGTGTCGTAACCTTCTCATACCACATCTCTTCTCTCTCTTCCTCTCTCTCTCTCATCTCTCTCTCTCTCTCTCTCTCTCTCTCTCTCTCTCTTTTCTCTCTCTCTCTCTCTCTCTTCTCTCTTTCCTCTCTCTCTCTCTCTCTCTCTCTCCTCCTTCTCTCTCTCTCGCTCGCTTTCTCTCTCCCTCCCTGTCTTCGTGCAATGTCTCTCTCTCTCTTTCTCTCTCTCTCTCTTCTCTTTTCTCTTCTCCTCTCTCTCTCTTTCTCTCTCTCTCTTTCTCTCTCTCTCTTCGCTCGCTGTTCCTCGCGGCCGCGGTCGGTGGAGCTCCGTCAATGTTATCACTGTTTTTGACGCGCTCCACCGCCGATCAAAACACTGCCTGCAGATTATCTTACCGTTTCGTATCGCCGCGTCTAAATTATAATAAACGCAGAGAACACGTCTAGACGCAGCATACACGCGCACGCACGCACGCACACACATACACGCGCACGCACGCACACACACGCGCACGCACGCACGCACACACCACGTACGCGCACGCACACACTCACACAATCACACACACACTCGCACGCATGCACACACTCACACACACTCAGCTGAACACACGAACGCATATACACACACACGCACACCAACGCACACACGCACGCGCGTATCTAAACACCTATATGTAGATGACAGTTTTCTGTGCGGCGGTGAGGTCGTGCTATCGCACTCGTTTCACGTCTCGTTGCATTTGCATGATGGTCTGTATGTTGGAGCATGTTATAGAGTTGATTGACGCACTTAAATATTATTTCAATGCATTCTCTCTCTCTTTCTCTCTCTCTCTCTCTCTCTCTCTCTCTCTCTCTCTCTCTCTCTCTCTCTCTCTCTCTCTCTCTCTCTCTCTCTCCCTTCCCCTTTCTCTCTGTGCGTGTGTTTATATTATTCTCGCTGTTACTTTACGATCAGAGTTACTTAATTTACTTACTTCTCGATCGTTTACTTGTTTATTCGTTCTACTGCCAACATTATACTGTTGCGCCTTATCTGTTGTATGTACTCGCTTCTAATAAATTTAAGGAAATTTTCTGGAAATTTAATCGAACCGTGCACTGGCAGCGACAATCTCCGCTCGCTATAACAACTTGTTTTACTCGCACCTAGGTGTCGTTTGAAAAGACAAGGTTTAAAGTTGCTCTTGCTGTAATTTGTGTGCATCCGTCATAAACTGTTAGATAATGTTTTATTCCTTACCTTTATATCACTGTCACTAATACCTAACGTTTGGGGCAATGCACCGAAGTGATTATGGTACACGTGACGTAATCTCAGGGAACAGACAACAATGAATGATGACGTCAGAGGAAACGCAGACGACACCGGTAAATGGTCGACCAGATCACAAAGAATCTGATGCATGATACGGGAAATTAAATTTTTCACGCTGCCTGCTTGTCAGAGATGTACAAAGGAGCTCCTAATTTTGGCATTTGCGAATTGCAGCGAGTAAAATCCTAACGTTTGGTTAATCGTGACCCGTTTTGTGACGAACTTTGCATCGGTAATCGTTTGTATATGTAGAGCTAAATGGAAATCTCCATCTATTTAAACAACAAATTACAGGTAGATATGCTTGCGCGCCCGCATACGCACACACACGCGCATATGCATGCATGCAAATACACGCGCGCACACACGCACGTACACACACATACACGCACGCACGCGCACACATCCCGTATATGCGGTTGATAGGTAACAAACGCGAGTTTCTTATTTGCAAACTGCAGCGTGTCTTTGTTAGTAAGGGTTGTTAGCCGCATAAAAAGCTAGGCGATATTACAACAGGAGAAGCATAACATCTCTGCCACCAGGTGGACAATTAGCTCCTATAATAGCCGCCAAATCATCATCGAAAATCACTTCTCATTCTGCAAAACTTGGAAGAATCCGCCTTTCACCTTCATTAACCCTGCCGTGTCACGTGGGTTGATGTGCGTTCTACACCATTTGTAATCCACCGGAAATTATTTCTGCATTAGCGACAAGTAAGTATAACTTTTACTTTCCTATCTTACTCCTTAATAGCGCAATATTTCGATAGCATATCTATAAAGTGGGTGACATTTGCTGCAGCGTTAGTATTTACGAATTTCGCCGGTATTTTGCCGGCAGTGTAAATTTCTCACAAGATTATACTCGGATCAGGCGTGACCGATCTGCTTATAGTTCTGGCCACGGTAGCCTTACATTAACCAGCAAAGGTTAAATGTAGGTAAGGAGATCTTTGATCGAAGGTATCGGGCGAGCTTTCAACGATTGCACCGCTTTCAGTCTCAGATAGAACACAACACCGTATATAGATTGGCGGTCAAATTTCGATTGACCAAAGATGACGATTATTATTTATTTATTGATATATAACGTATATATATACAATGCTCAGTGAGATAGTCTAACCAGCCGCCCGCGTAAACTCGGCTATACGTAAATTGTATAGGAAGGGATTCGATGTTATACCGGCTTTGATACAGTGCGGTCGGTCACACAGCGAGAGCAAAAGAGCTGTGTAACAATATTATTATTGCAACGCCGATCGGTGACGGCTACTCTAGACTCCTGGTCGCGAAAGGTCATGTGCTCGGTGTGGGGAGAGAGGGGGAGAGACAAACCCCAGAGCGAGCAGGAAAGAGAGGGGCGAGATAGGGGGAGCAAAAGAAAGAGGTGCGCGAGAGGGGGAAAGAGTAAGATCAGAAAAAAGAGAACCAACGATCGAAGGAGGCAGAGAGAAAAATAAAAAATAAAGAGAGAGAGGGAGAGAGCGTGTGTAAAAGAGGAGAGGAGAGAGAGAGGGGGGAGCTAGACGGAAAAAAGATAGATAGATAGATAGATAGATCGATAGATAGATGGATGGATGGATAGATAGATAGATAGATGGATGGATGGATAGATACATAGATAGATAGATAGATAGATAGATAGATAGATAGATAGATAGATAGATAGATAGATAGATAGATAGATAGATAGATAGATAGATAGATAGACGTTTCACTAAATATACACGCACGTATACACGCTACACACGATAACACGTATGGCTGCGTGCACACGATCCGCCGCGGCGGAGAGAACGGGAAAGGTGGCGACGTGCTCCAGTCTAAAAAACCGCCGATGCAATGATTTTAAGCGAGTTTAAATCACGGCGGATCGCACATCGGGTTAAAACGAGCAGCAGGGAGTAGACACGCACGCACACACCAACTCATGCGCACGCCCCGCGTGCTGCGCGCGCACGTGCTGACGACGTCCTCGCGCGCAGACGACAATCCCTGCGCGCGTGCACACACGCTGTGCGTCCACGCGCACGCATGCGACACTGGTGACGGATGACAGATTACAGCGTCGGTGGAACAGGACCGGTCGGCTGGCCGGGTGAGTCCGCGGATACTGTATACGCCATAGTTTTCGCGTACAGATATTTTCGCGAATTCTGACTTGACGTACAATTTCGCGAGTGGTTAATTTCGCGGTCGGTGAATTATGAATAATTCGCGTATTGTTATTTTCGCGGTCAGGGACGCGTTCGCGAAATTCGCGAAAATTAAACCACCGCGAAATATACAGCGTATACAGCTCCGCTGCTGGGTTGCAGAGATGAGCCGGCGAAGATTTCTAATTATTGCGCCGATTTTTTACTGATTTACTCGGTAGCCGGACAACTTGGTCGGAGTTCGTTTATCGACGTCCTATATCGAGCGAATTGCGCGCATTTTACGCGTCTTAATACGTAATATATGTATAATATGTATGTAGTATATGTAATGTATATAATAGTACTAAAATATTATGATGATTGATACAATAATAAATAATAACATTACTGAGCGATACACGGCATAGTACTGTGAGTGTGTGTGTGTGTGTGTGTGTGCGTGCGTGCGTGCGTGCTTGCGCGCGTGTGCGTGTGAGCGTGCGTGCGTGCGCGCGCGTTCGTGTATTTTACTGTTTTAAGTATGCCCCGCGCCCCCTCCCCCGCCTCCGCTCCATTGTGCTACCTTGCTCCATTATAAACGGATGAGTCAGCGCAGGTTAATTGGAGAGAGACACAGGTGAGGTGCAGGTGAACGAACGTAGGACATATACGGGTGCTACGTCTGCGATTATCTGTCTGGCTGTCCCGCGCGTGGCAACCGCGTCCTTCCGCAATAAAGTGCGAATTACGCATCTGCAGACAGATTTACATAATTAATACACGTCACTAGGCCAGGGACTCCTTCGCGCTAAACACGCGCGCACACACACACACACACACACACACACACACACACACACACACACACACACACACACACACACACACACACACAAACACGCACACACACACGTCTGCCTGTCTGTCTATCTGTCTATCTGGCTGTCTGTCCGGTCGTCCGTCCGTTCATTCGTCTGTCCGTCCGTTCGTCAGATCGACCGTCCGTCCGTCCGTCCGTCTGTCTGTCTGTCTGTCTGCCTGACTATCTGTCTGTCTGTCTGTCTGTCTGACTGACTGACTGATTGACTGGCTGGCTGGCTGGTTGGTCAATCGGTTGTCATTGCGGTTTACTTGTGTGTCGATCTGTTGATATTTTTTTAGAATCTGCCCGTCGCTCGTTATGTCTACCTACAGTTATCAGTGCTGGAGAATATCACAGTCGAATTTATTTATCCACTTATTTCAGATAAATGCGCACAGGTGACTGCCCGAGCCAACTCAGCGCAGCTTCGTGTATCCATCCATCATAGCAGCTGAAGTCATTCGCTTGACAACACACCGAAGAGACGGCTATAACCCAATATCTAACTACCGGAGCGACGCAAGCGCGCGTCTGTCTATTGTCTACTCGGTCGAATTTCGTAGTCACAAAATCACTCGTGATAGAGATAAGGTTCTAGCACCTGTGGGGTTAGAATGGATAAACGCTATGCCTGATGCCATGACGATTAGCTAACGGATGTGTGCGCTCCACATTTTTGGTCATCAGTGAGAGCAGGCGAGATCTGGACTCATTAACCTGGAAAAAAACTTGTTTTACATAATCGTCTGATTGCTAGCAATAATAATAATAAGCGAGTATAATCAGTAACGGCTACAATGCAGAGGTAATTCCCACGCTGCGCTATACTGAGGCTGAAGGGGTCGTTGTCGTATAGGGTACTACATATATGTACCCGAGGTAACTATCTGATATGGTTAAGGTTAGGGTTAGGGTTAGGGTTAGGGTTAGGGTTAGGGTTAGGGTTAGGGTTAGAGAGTAGGCGTAGGCGACTCCCTAGACTAGCATTATATTACATTTATGTATACATATATCAAGAGCGTATAAAGAAGATCTTTATACGCTCTTGCATATATGTACCTCGGGTACATATATGTAGTACTCTATACGACAACGACCCCTTCAGCCATACTGAGCTGAAACAGTGAACGCGTTCTATCGTACAGCCATGCTTCGACGCTCACTCACGCACGCGTGCACGTACGCGCGCATGTATGCACGCACGCACGCCAACGCACAAGCGCGAATGAATCCACGCACGCACGCACACACGCGCATAAATGTATGCACGCACGCACGGGGTAACGAAGACAACGATTTCATTTATTTCTGCATCTGTTCGTGTTAGCAGTTATTTCCAATTTCTCGGCATCGATTTTCATTAGTTAGTAAATCAAAGCGGCGCGAACACGTCATGCACAGCAGTTTTATCCCCCCCCCCAACACACATATAGAAACGCACGCACGTACACACACACACACACACACACACACACACACACACACACACACACACACACGCACACACACACACACACACACACACACACACAC
>NW_014577214.1:406518-408803 GCF_000485595.1 Priapulus caudatus | reverse complement strand
CACACACACCCGCGCACCACACACACCATATAGTATATATATATATATAATCGTAGCACGGCAGCCAATCATAACATGTATTCTGGGAGCGTAATGCAAGGCTTAATTGTATTTATATGTAGGCATTCATCCGTTTCGCAATTAATTACTCTATCAGTAATATCATGATCTTCAGTCTTACCGCTGCGAGGATGCCATGAATGTGCGTCATATACGTAGGAGGAACGTGGTTGCACTGGATATTCGCGAATACCTCGATTTCGACGGTCAAAGAGACTGACATGTCACGTCGACATCATTTTCATTTCTTTTTAATGAGCAACTAATTGAATTCACGGTGTGTGTCAGGGCGCTAGTCCGTGCTTCTTGGGTGCTACCGCATGAAAGAGACGAAACGCTTGCTTCCGTCACTCCTGAGCGGCCATCCGCGCAGTGCATGACCAGCAGTTGAATGATTAGTACTCTTGTGACGTGAAGTTCTTACAGACGACGAACGTTGCGGTGAGAAATATCACAAGAGCGCTGAAAGAAGACAGGATAAGTAAGTGGCAGCCGAGAGAGAGAGAGAGAGAGGGAGAAGAAAGAGAAAAAATAGAGGGATGGAGAGGGAGGGAGAGAGATAAAACGAAGAGAAAGAGTGATAGACAAATAGATTGATAGGATAGATAGATAGATAGATAGATAGATAGATAGATAGATAGATAGATAGATAGATAGATAGATAGATAGATAGATAGATAGAGAAAGAGAGAGGGGGGAGAGAGAAACTGCGAGAGAGAGAGAGAGAGAGAGAGTGATAGAGATTATCTATATAAGGCTCTGTTCAGTACCCAACCACCATGCTGTCATCGTTTCGGTCACTTTAGTGTGGCGCGCGCTCTAGCGACCACGCCAGAGAAAACATTTTGCTTGCATGAGCGGTACTAGCGTTGGCTGCTCGCTTTATCGGCAACGTAGCACGCATCGCGAAACGTTTTACATGATTAATCTCGTCAAGAATCTCATACGTAATTTCCCATTATATATGTACTCTTGATATATGTACTCTGGATATATGTATACTCTTATATATATGTACTCTTGATCTCATGCATGATAGCGGATCGCGCGAGTACGTATACATGTAGCTAGCGCGAAGTGCAATTGTCCATTCTTAAAAAATGTCCCGTTTTGACTAGTCTTCGATTTGAAACTAATAATTAGGGCGTGCTGTCGTGATAATTTGTCGTTGTCGCCATCGTCTTTGTCGTCGTTCGTCATCGTCATCGTCGCTCTCGCTGTTATTGTAATGTCGTCGGCATCATCGATCTGAATGCACGCAACTTATGCGAGCTCAAAGAAGAGCGCCATCTTGCTGCATGTTGGTAATTATAATATAGTTGCGTAATAAGTAAGCAAACACGTCACGCTATGTTCGTGGTGGCGCCAGTCGGCACGCCCTTAGATGTATTCCCGGAAGATACACGGCAAGACATCGACCACCCAGCAAGATCAATTCCTCCAGGCATCAGTGTCAGGTTAATGACCACGAATCTAATATAAATTCAGCTTAATTATAATACATAAAATATCGTAGTAAAGGCCTATATTTTTATATAATTATTAACAATTATTTCATGAAATTTAATTAGTACTTATTTTTAATATTATAATGTGTAAAACTCAATCCAATATTATATCTCGATAAAGTCTTCTGTTGAGGCGGTCGGAAGGCGAAGAATCCCGCGGTGCAGCAACATGGCTATTGCGCATGCGCGGCATGCGCCCGCAGCAGACGCCGTTCTGACATTCTTGGCACTGGTAGAATTCACACGTGTTTTATCGCTAGATGGTGTGAGTTCTCCGATGCCTTCAGTGCAGACGGTCAAATCAACATTGTACACCAACAGCTTAGAACGGCACGGTATGAAACTGAATCAAACGGAACGGTTTGAAATGAAATGATTCAGCACTGCACAGAACGGAATAGAATCGAACAGAACGGTTCGGAACGAAACCGCATGGAATCGTGCGATACGGCGCAGTATGGAATGAAACAAAATAAAACGAACTACATTACAGCACAGCAAAGTATGGAACACAAGGGAGTGGCTCGACACGGAACAGAACAGAACAGCACAACACGGAAAGAAAGTAACCATGAAATCTTCAAATACGTTAAAAGGTCGATGATTATAGAGATCCTGCATCTGTCTCATTTATGGCCTTCATCTATTATTCTTGAAAATAAATACACAAACGCGCGCGCGCACACACACACACACACACACACACACACACACACA
>NW_014577214.1:382663-405775 GCF_000485595.1 Priapulus caudatus | reverse complement strand
AGAAGATCTCTTCTCTGCTCTCTCTCATCTTCTGCTCTCTCATCTCTCTCGAATCAGTCTCATCTCTCCTCTCTCTCTACTCTTAATGGTCTCTCATCCTCTCCGTCTCCGTCGTCTCTCTCTCCATCTCTCTCTCGTCACTCCGTCTCTCCTCTCTCTCTCTCGAGTCTTCTCTCGCTCGCCGTGATCTCCTCGTCGTCGTCTCTCCTCTTCTCCTCTCTCTGTCTATGTTGTTGTGCTGCGCTTCGCGTGTGTGTGCGTGTGTATGTGTGTGCGTGCGCGCGCGCGTGTGCGTGCGTGTGCGGTGTGTGTCTATGTGAGTGTGTATCTATGTGTGTCCATGTGTGTGTGTCTCTGTGTGTGTATGCGTGTGTGCGTGCGTGCGTGCGTGAGCGAGTGTGTGTATGTGTTTTCCGTGCGGGTTCGCGGAACAGGTTTAGACGCATCGTTCTTTTCGGAGGACATATAAGTGGCAGGCGAACTCCGTGCATAATTATAGATAACGCGGGTAATGATCAAGTGAGCGCAGAACAGGCAAGCGTATACGCGGCTAGATAATTGCACGTACATTCGCGGTGGAACCATGCTCTGCTGCTCCCAGGGGCAGACGCGCGCGTGCGCTGCCATGGCAACCGATACTACACCAACGCGATACAAATCCACGAAATAATGCGCAAGAATTCATATAATTCATAATACGCAATGCTCAATGATAACCGATGGCGGCCCGTTTTTAACGCCGGTAGGCCTATTGTTTTGTAATCTCGTGTCGCGCTAGTTCCAGAAAGACTTCCTGAGATAATTCCTGGGTGCGGTGACGGAAGGAAAGGGGGGGGGTCGTCTATCAACAGCATCTCAGTAATGACGAGGGAGAGGCGCAGCTCCCAGTCAATGTGCATAGCTAGGCTGACGGGGTGGGGGAACAAGGCCGGGTTTCACTGACGACAATTCTCGATGATTACTGTACAGATATAGGTGGAGTACAACAGTAGAAGGCGCCCATAGGCAGCAGGCCTGAATAAGCATCCCATCATCCACACGGGATACGTCCTTACATAAACGCAGAGGTATAATCATATAAGTTATGAAACTGTTTTCATATTTCTACTAGGACTGTAGCCACCAATCTCAGACCAGGCTATCCACCTATCGTAAAATTGTTGAATAGGTTTTAGGCGAAGTAAGTTGTGTAACTCGTCTAATTAGAATTCATGTAGCATCAGAATAGCACGCATCACATGTGCCCCTACAGTACCGACCTCTATCGTTCCCATAAATAAAAACAATACAATTTACAAGCATATGCTCATTATGAGACTAAATATAAATAACTAGTGTAGTAGCCGTTGCCGTACTTAGAGAGTGTACAGACAAAAATTTCCCTTTATCTTTCAAGAGTTACCATTAGCAATCTATAAATTGTAATTATGGCATAACCTCGTTTAAGGTTTTAAACCTTGAAGTAACTATACGTCCTTTGCATCGAAAGACAAAGCAATGCAAAATATTGGTTATTAACTATACAACATACTTTTATTTCACTAAAAATGCACTATAACCTTTTGCAATCAAACCACATTGTGTGTTTCTTGGTGACAAAACTAACCATGAGTCTTTACACATACTGCAGATAACTGATAGCTGTAATATTAATGTGTTATAAATTTAAATGGTGCTCATGCAAGAATAACCACGTTCTCCTAACAATAACGATGTGCTTTTACATAGCTTTATGAAAGAACTGCACATGGTATCGTTAAAGAGATTAAAATAATTTAAATTGTTAATACTTTGCATAAGTAGCACAGTTTTCTAAACTGGGAAAATTCTAAAATAGTTGAATGAGTTACCACTGATTGCCAATAAAACACCAGCAACAACTGAGATGACACATTCGTAATTAGCTGATTGTATTCTTGCTCTTGTATTTCCTGTTGATTCAGCCTACCCTCGTGACAACATTCTAGAAAATAACAAAACAGACATTAGTTCATGAAATACTTTTATGCATAAAAGAACAAAGTGGTAAGTGAACATTAGGCAATTGATCAGCAAGATTATAATAAAACTATGTTACGTAGTTTAATGTGAAGTAAGATCTGTATTCAAATCCCAACAGTCACAGTAAAATCAATTTGTGCGCAAAGTGAGATATGCTAGTCGAAAGCTCATACTTGAAACAAAGTGCACCACTTATACTGTAAGGAATGGATGTTTTTACTATAGACAAAAAATATTACAGCAGGATAACACTAATAAATTCTGTTCAATAATTTTAGTTACCCCTCTAGTGTGGTCGACACACTGGACAAATGCTTTTGCCTCTTGGGAGCAGAGTAGAGTTTGTCCTCGGTTGGCTTCATAGCATTTCATTACACGCTCTTCCATATCCCCACAAATAGGCGTTTTCGGTTGTTTTCTACAAAAATTGGTGAAACTTATTGATTTGAAAAGCATGTAGATATGCTCTCACTGTCAGATTCACTGTTTATTTTATATCTCATCACAAAAAAACAAGTTGTTTCTATATGCACTGCATATGCATGTAAAGTTACTCAAAAGAATGTTAGCACTGTTAGAATTACTATGTAACTGTTCTTCTGCTTGTAAAGCATAGTAGCAAATTTGCTCATTCTACAAGCTCATATATACCAAATTATGTCAATAAAATTTGTATAACATCAAGAGCTAATAATACCTATAGTGTACAACGGAAAAACGGGGAAATAGTGCTATTTCACGACAACATTATTCTACTTTGCCTACGAGTCTAGAATAATTTTATGGCATTGCATTAAGCAGAATTCTTTGCTCTCTAAAACAAGACCAACCGCTTGTCAATACGATACTCCTAGGCTGAGATATTGGCCCCTAAACCTCCCCTCCCACATGCCTCACGCCGCCTCGCATCCCGGTTATTCAGCCACCTCTACGCCCCTAAGCATTTTGGCTATCGGTTTCGGTCACCGCTTGGAGTGCTGATAATTGATGTCACATGCCCAAATGTGGTACTCTTACTACACCATACAGTAACTGCTAGTAACTAGTACCCCTAGGGTAGTAGTAGTAGCCCTGCTAGAAAAGATAATGGGAGATAAGGGCATAAGCAATGCCCCCGAAAGTCACCTATGATAACCGAAACGCCGTTCATTCATAAAGTTATCACGGAAAAACCGAACTTTCACGAAGCAATGCTTAGGGGCGTAGAGGTGGCTGAATAACCGGGATGCGAGGCGGCGTGAGGCATGTGGAAGGGGAGGTTTAGGAGCCAATATCTCAGCCTCGGAGTATCGTATTGACAAGCGGTTGGTCTTGTTTTAGAGAGCAAAGAATTCTGCTTAATGCAATACCATAAAATTATTCTAGACTCGCAGGCAAAGTAGAATAATGTTGTTGTGAAATAGCACTATTTTCCCGTTTTTCCGTTGTACACTCTAGGTAGTATTAGCTCTTGATAACATTCTTAGCACGTATTTCCAACCTATACTTTTCACAGTGATGGGTTGGTTACCTTTGCTGCAATACATTAACATTATTTATGTCCAACAAAAACTTACACAAACTTGGCATGTACTTGTTTTAGTGCATTTTCAAATTCCTCCTTTGTAAGGCTGTATTGCTCTACATTCTGAGGAATTAATATAAACATTTGATCAACTATTGAGAAATTTTGTACACATGGCTGATGTTTACATATATAATGCAAATAATGTGATAATTAGGTTTTTAAAGAAATTAAAAAAGGACCATTTAAAGTGGAATGCAATTCTTTAGATATTTTATCTGTGATTATTGCTACAGTTGTAAAACATCTCAAATGTTCTCAATAAGCTAGAAATATGCAATGCAGTTACATTTTTTAAGTGCCATTGCGGCAAAATTTTGGCGTAAAGATTGAGTAACTGCATAAAATGATAACTAAGCTTAAGCAAGAGCCAACATTTCCTAGAACAAAATCATGACAAGCTACATTTATAGGTATCTCTAATGACACAAGATAGAAGGAGGCTGTAGATAGATTTTACCCTCTGTTCCAGTGCGTGCTGCCTCTCTTTGTAGTAGCTTTCTATTCTTCGAATCTCTTCTTCATGTTCCTGTTGACTGATTCCAGATGGGACAGGATAGCCCATAGGTGGTACCATTTTAGGGGCAGTAGCCGATGGGAGAGCGGGCTGTGAAACATGCTGTGCTGCAGATGGAAATTTAGGAATTCACACCCAAGCGTCAATGAACGAAAACTGTCATATTGATATTTTCATTTGTGTTTCCACCGTATCTTTTCTATTAAAACAATGCCTACCTTTTCTAGGTTCTCTTGGAGAAGAGTCTCCTTCGCCTGCAAGTCTTCTTGCCATTGACTCTGATATCTAAAGTAACAGGAAAATTTTTTAACAATAAGACATGGTCAATTTAGAGTTGAGAGTGATGAATATTTGCAGTTTTTATTTGTAAGGTTACGACATTATTATTTTGTTACAAAATGTATATACCTGTCATTCTAGAGTATAGATCCTGTATGAATATATCTGCACCTAATTAATTTTAGTAAACCTAGTTTTTATGAGTTAACAAACTATAGATTTTATTTTTAATCGTTCATCTTGTTAAAATTGCTTTAGCTGAAGCGTCTGTTTTTGTCTGTGTCCAAGTAATGTGTTTGTGAAAATACATCTACACAAGCATGCAAGAAAACCCTGCGCAAGAAAAATGTGTGCATGCAAGTTCAGAAGCTTTCATGGCAAACACAAATAAAAACTGATATAAATATAATAACTTTTATAATGAAAGTGTCAATGACACTGTAGCTCACCACAAAAAAGGACACAAATGAGTGAGTAAGAAGAAGTCAGTTTTAATTGAGCAACCATCGACGTACATTATAGAAACGATTGCCATCTGTATATCGCAATAATAATTTATAAACCAAAATGAATCACAATTTGTGACCGTAGATGGCGCTATACCCGCTTTGTAGTGATGGCGCTTGAAATAAATAGGTTATGCTGCGTTCCGACATGTTTTGTAAAACTTTACTCTAATATAGACGTTTTATCGGCAGAGTGGAGAGGAAATACCAATTTTGCATTAAAGATATTGTCAATGAAATCTTGTAAAACGAACCAGACGAGTGTGACACCACAGACTGTTTGTGTTTATATAATATGCTATATAATTTCCAAACCCTACCTAATTTGCATAATTTTTTTTTTAAATATCAAAACCCCTAGCCCTTATTCATTCACATACCAAAAATTATCTAAATCCGTTGAATCTGAACTGACTAATGGCAATTCCCATTTTTGCCAAAAAATTGCCGTGGCTCGAAAGTACGTCGACTGGCGTGCTTCAAAATAGGACGTTCCATATGGGAGCATAGCAGTAACAACTACACCCAATTTCAAACATGTGGGTCAAGCGGTTCCTGAGTTATCGTTGACCGAAACCAAATGTTGACGGACGGACGGTCGGACGACGGACAACGACCCATGGCAATAGCTCAACTTGACGATATCAAGGTGAGCCAAAAATAGAGAGAGGTGGTAGTACTGTATCATTTTTATAGACGCGTCTTGTACTCGATTCTTAGAGGTCCCGGTCACTTCAATTTCAAAGTAGTTAAACAGATGCATCAAAATTATTAATACAGTGCTGCCACCTGCACTTTATTATATTTTCCTTTTATATTGTCCTTTAATCATATTGACTTTTTTCATTCGCACCTCTCAGCTTGCATGCATGATTACCGACTTGCAGTTTGCTCAAAAGCTTGTTCATATGCGTTCAAGTTTTGATTTGAGTATGTCATGCACACTTCTGAACTTGCAAGTGCAGTTCTGAATTTGCATGTGTGGTTTTGTTTATTATGAGCCACAGAATAATATATAACAGAATCAATGTAGTTGGTAGCCTTCAGGTGTACTAAGAGTAAGGCACGTAATAAATAACGGGTTGTGTACGCTTGGTAAATGTAGAGTTTCCAGTATATTGTATTATCACACTTGTCTACTATCTACTCCTAAATACCGAAGGCTAGATACAATAATGTAACCCAACACAAGTGATTCACTCAGGGCGGTTTTATGGTGCGTTTTTCGTGACTAGAAACTTCCAAACTGGATTTATTCTAAACACGAACCTTTCTCCGCTATCCTGGGACTTACTATGTATCACAATACTGTGTATTAAACTAATATAACCTGTTACAAAATTTTGAAGCGACGAGCGGCGATATTTCGAGCGCCATTTCTGGTGACCTGTGACGCTGGCTTTCCCAATGTGCATAGCGATCGGCAAACTTCGGTTTGAAGAGCGGATGCATCACGGGATGCTAGACTGGTACCCGGTCCCACCTCTCGGCTTAGTTACTCGATGGGTATGGTACGAGTAATCGAGGTGGGAGCGAGTACCAGTCTACACGGGATGCCTGAGAAATAGCAAGTGGATGTGGCGCGTATCCTTCACCGACTAATCGGAGGGCTCGCAGCACACTAAAGCCAGAGCATATAAACAGAGCTAAAGCTGACCGAAGTTTGCCGATCGCTATATGCACATTGGGAAAGCCAGCGTCACAGGTCACCAGAAATGGCGTTCGAAATATCGCCGCTCGTCGCTTCGAAATTTTGTAACAGGTTATATTAGTTTAATACAGAGTATTGTGATACATATACTGATAAGTGATATACTAGTAAGTCCCAGGATAGCGGAAAAAGGTTCGTGTTTAGAATAAACCCAGTTTGGAAGTTCTAGTCTCGAAAAACGCACCATAAAACTGCCCTGAGTAAATCACTCAGGGGCTCCTCCAAAGAAAAGAATAAGCTCGCGTTGTAACACTACTCTTGTGTTGGGTTATATTATTGTATCTAACCGAAGGCGAATCCATAATTTATTCATTATATTTATAAACGTCCAAGGAGACTCACAAATTACCTTCACTACACCGTTTCCATCCTCGTCCTCCATCTCTACTGTTACTCGGCGGGTGCTACTGGTTCCACCCATTCCGTACCAAGCTAGGTGTGACAGTTCAATATGTATAAGCACAGCCAACTAATGGTCTTAAGAATATGGATATCCCTAGTCGTGCAACCTTACAAACGAGTGAAATTACTGGGTGCTGCCATATCACTGGACCGGCGACAAGCAACTTCCTGTAAGTAGATGATCCCCATCTCTTCGCTGCATAGGTGGGCAACAATAAGATTTCAGAAGTGTAGAGCTGGGGTAACATCTGATTAAATAAGTCCCGTTTTATGCGAATTTTTGCAAAATAAAGCTGTAAAGAATAATTTAAAAAAGAAAAAATATTTGTAATATTAATATTAATGATAACACTTGTATCAAATATTGTAGATTTGTCGGTTTTGTGCATTTTGTGATTGCACAGATGGGGATGGTGGTCTTTTTTATTGATATAGAGGCTTATTATATTGACTATGCCGCATGGACCCGTCTACGAACTCATTGAGTTGCGCGCCCTCTGTCGCATCTACAACCATGGCCGTCGAAATGTTCACGTCTTTGCTAGTTGGTCTCTTCATTCTATCTTTAGGTACGGTATTGTATGTCTTGTACACGGTTATGTATGCTAATTGTTATGTAACTTATTGGTACTACTGTTTATGACTAATAATTTATCTTAATTTACGCTTCACATCGATGGCAATGATGTATCGAAATACCTAAAGCTGAGTGACGGCTTGTCTTGCCGGTGGGTGACGTGGCTGTTGAGTGTTGTTTATGGCTGCCTAGCCACATGTACACGTATCGACGATTTTCGAGTTCTGGCTTTTTGTTGGTCTAGTAAAGACTGGTATATTACTAGATCATTAAAGGTCAAAAATGAGTAACACCTTAGTTTTGCCTACGATGCTACCTAGGCTATGTTATGTATCTGTTTGTGGGAATAGGTACTGAGTAGGCTTACTGAGTACTGACACTGTGCGAAGCAAGTTGTATATAAACCTATGACTATGTTATAACTAATATGTATTATATGTATATATTTGTATATTACTTAATACTGTAAGAATTTACACATGTGGCTAGTGTTGCCCTGTAGCTAGCACTAGCAGACAACAAGTAATATATTTTAGTGAATGCACAAAAACTGTGTATCAAACTAAGAGTAAGAGAAGCTAGGGCCATGAGAATTGAGGTATGAGTTTACCGTTCACCGCCCGCATGTCGTCAGAGCCACCGCCGAAAATATTCGTTATTTCAAAAGTATTTCATTATTTTCATTTTTAAATCATTAAAACCCAAGTTGTCCATTCAGAGCGATTAAAACATACATTACCAATACAAAAACGCTATAGGGCCTATTTACATCCTTCATTGGGGTCCTGATCCCCCTCTGGCTCTTTGAGACCTTGGGTTTGGTTTTGGTTTAGGGCGCAAAAGCATGCTGACGTATCCTGAGTACATCGACTTACAGCCTGATCCCGAAAAACGGGGCAACGCATGAACAATGGGTTAACTACAAATATTAAATGAATAATGAAAAATGAAAAGTGAAAAACAGTCTCCTCACTTTTCAAAATATCTCAGACGGTAAACTCATACCTCAATTCTCATGGCCTAATGGCAATGCAATGCTAACTTCAAATCATCTCCTGTCCTGCTAATTTTTGTTCTAATACACCCCGGTGGCAATAGCAACTGAAATCAAGGCAGGTAGAGTTCACTAATACTGATTTTTGTTTCTGGAAAATTACTTGTCTAAAAAAAAGTATTGTTAATTCAAATTGTGATGATACCTGTTGTTTGTCTCTCGGTAGCTTCAGCTGAATCATGCCTGAAACCACAGGTTGACAGCCAGGTATACTCCACACATGACGCAGCTGTGGTAGTGAGTACAGCATTAGTGACAGAGTTTACGCTGAAGTGCAGTAATGGTGCTAAGGTGAGTGGAAAATGTTATAAAAACGTGCAGCTAAAATGTTGTAAACACTGACAAATTGTTATGTTTTAAGCTATTCATCTATAAATGCTTATAAGGCTTCATTTTAATATTTTGCCCCAAATCCATTTAGACCTGTCACCTGTAAACTCTAAAAGCAACTATATTCCTGATTATTACCAGCTAACTTTAAGGCCTAGTAGCAAAGGTTATATTGGATGATAGACATTCCTACAGCTATCTAATTTATATCTGAGTATTCTTGTATTTCTTCTATATTTGACCAAAATTCGTCTCGTATTTCCTATATCTTTCTCCCAACAAGCGGCTTGGAAGTATAATGCATCTTTGCACCTGCCTCACACATCCAAAACTAAATATAAAGAATTATAGTCGATCTATGTTGTTAACATTTTATCGCAATATTTCAATCGTTACAGAATCTTCCTCTCTATGCCGAGATTAATGGTCGTACAACACCTGTGACCAAAAGTGAAGATGGGACGAAATATCAGGTAAAACCTCGTTTCATTTTCAAGTTTACTTTCCATTTTCTGGTTGATGTTATGTTGTTGTGAGAAGTTGAAACACCATGCTATGAATAACTCTCAGATTACACCGATAACCTTTTGTTAAAAATTTATGGAGTTTTGTATACACACGGACTGTTAGATCAGTTAGTAATAAACAAAATGCTTGCAGAATTTACTATAGATGTTTGGCGTTAACGGTCACAGGAATACCTCAGTGTAATGCTAAACGTGGTAGCCAATAAGTACTCAATAAAACTACAGTTGGTAAACTAAGTAAATAATATGGTTGAGATGGTAAAACACTGTTGCTAATAGCTGTCAGTATGGTCTAACAAAATGCTATTTCATATGACAGGTCAGCTGGGTAGGTGAACATAAACTGGCACCAAGGAACGTTTATCCGATCAGGGTGTTTGATTCTGAAGGCTACCAACAGCTTAAGAAAGCTCAACGCAACGAAGAAAACGTTGGCAACGTCAAACCACTTTTCACCATCGAGCTAAATCACCCGGTATTGTATAATTTTATCAAAAGCAGATGGGCAGGGGTGTAACTATCTCATTTTGCCTGGTGGAAAGGAGGGACCATGCACCTTTTGTGTACGGCGAATTGAAAAGTGCACAGTTTGCCATTATCTATTGACTATACATGTAATACTAATAGTATCTACATTGGTCTGGTGGGACTGTACCGTAGTATTTGGACGCTCCGTAGGCATGCTTTTTTGTTTTGCTCTTGTTTTCTTTTTGTTTGAATCTTGTTTTGCACGGCCGTAGGAAATAGTAGCTATGCTCTTTTGTTTTCTTTTTGTTTCGCCTTGTAACCTGACACACATAACACAGTCTTACTAATTTACTACATATTGCAAATTGTTTCAATCAAATGTTTCCATCAGTGACCGGGAAGTCCGCCATGTTTGTTTATTGCGACCGTTTGGTGGGGCGCAGATGACTACTGCGCATGCTGCGCATACGCTGTGTGCGCCCTTGCAAAACAAGAGGTGCCTGCGCGCATGCGCACTTAGGAGCATCCAGTTTCGGGCGAGCGTCCAAATACTACGGTACAGGACAACTGCTCCATTTTACTCTCCTGCACTAGCTCTGGCCCTAAAGGGTGGGGAGAAAAGAAGAAGTTTGTTCTGTACTCCTGGATTGCACCTGAAAATGTTTATTAAGTGTATGGCTATGTTCTCACTGCAGTTTGGATTGCAGGAACAGGGTAGTGTGCAACATTTATTACAATAATTATATTATGTAATATTGGATATGTTACTATTAAATATAAATAAAGAAATATATATATAATTATATATATTATTGTTTTGCCCAAAATCACGGGATGCTATCCGAAGTGTTTCCTTGTTACAATAAGATTACTGGTTTTTGGCTGTGTGTGCTACTACTGATATGTGTGTATGTGGGCTGTTTGCAGGGTCAGTACAGAGGGCCGTGGCTGCAGAGTGAGTTTGTGGCAGCAATTGGAGCCATTCTCGTCTGGTATATCGCCTACAGTGAAAAGGCGAAGATCCATGCATAAGACTATCGTCGTACTCATCTGGTGGTTGCCGTTCCATTTAATCCATTCACTTAAAAGGTCTTTGTAGCAATTTAATAATATTGGATGTATAAACCTTTTTTAATTATGAGCAATAAAGTCTGAACGTTTTCATAAAAAGTATTTGATATTTTTTTGACGTGATTTTTGAGCGTGTGTATCGAGCTGTTATAGTGTTTCACACGTCTAAGCAATACATGATCACTGTAGCTCGAGTCATGACAAGTAAGCAATGGTGAAAGTCTGTTATGTATTTTGATTTGATATATTCATACATCAATGCTTTAGTATGGTAATTATCAATGCATGCATTACAAACACTATTTAGATAAAAAATATATATATAATGATAAAATGTAAAAAAAATACCAATGGAAATGCAGAAAAGTGTGAGAGGTACACTTATTCACAGTGAGGTCTCTGAACAGGCTGGAAATGGCAGTTGAGGTCCTTACAGTTTATCGGTGTTTTGGAGGGCGCTAGATGGAATGGGCAGTAATCGGAGGTGTTACCAGCAATCTGGATACTGCAGGACTCGTCGAATGAGCTCTCAATTTTATATCTGGTAAGGTGTTCCAGCCCCCCTATTCATTCTATAAACAAATGAAATTTTTGTGTAGTTATTATTATATTGTTTAGCTTCTTTGTTTCTGTCATTCCAATTGGAAATTTTCTCCTTTCCTCTTTAGTTAATTGCAAATTTAATGCCTTTGCTACTGCGATCCGAAGTATTGATCTGTCCATCTGATTAACTTTGTCTATTTCCGTCTTCGATATAGTTCCTAGGACGTTGAAGACTGATGGCTCTAATCTCCTTATGAGGTTATAGGAACTAATAAAGTATCCGAGAGATGGCGCTGCTGTATGCAAACAACATTTGCTCCGAATTTCCAAGATGTGGCATGCATAAATCTTGTGCAGCAAAAATGTTAAGGCAATTACTTGGTAGACGGTTCTTGGTTTTTGCTATAGCCTGGCTTGCTTATGCATCTGGTTACCTGCTAAGAAAACCCATTGGAGTGGTATGTATAACGTATTCAAAATTAGTTTGCTTCAATGATGATGATCTTTGACTTTGTCAGTTTGTGATCTTCAGCGTGACGGTGGATCATTGTTTTGGCTAGCAGGCTCACAGGCACAGGCACTTGAAACCAAGGAGCTAAATATATTTAGCTCCTTGCTTGGAACGTCTCAATAAAAAAAAGGTAAATAAACACGAAATGTATTTACTACCAAAGTCTTAATGTTTCTCTACTTTGTTTCGCCTATAATCACCTGTAAATGGCAGTCAAAATCAAATGCTCATCTGCAACACGCAAGTACACCGCACGCCCGTGCTGTGCACAAACAACATGAATAAGAGCACAGGCACTTGAAGCGTTTCATCTGTAAACACACGCCGCCACCATTGCTGCTGCGCTGCACACTGACACATAAATATATAGCAGGTAAGAAAGCGTGCGCCAGAAATTCGCTCGACGCTCGCTGCATTTCACATGATTACAACACAAAAACTCAACCTTCCGACTCCATCTTTGCTGCTAATTGAAGAACAGTGTTCACTTGTTGTAGAAATATTATGTCTCAGTTCGAAACAGAGCTGTGTCACGCAAAATCACGAATGAAATCATGAAATTCTCGCGATCGCTAGCACTGCGAACGTGATGTTAAGGAATTTCGGAATCTGAAGACCCTTTCCGGCCGTATTCGTATATGTTAATAGTTATCTATAGCAACGCCCCACTGGCGGCTTTGACGGGGCTCACATGGGAGGCGGAAAGCAGCGCTGTTGTTTCCCAAAATGCAGTGCGCTGCCTTTAGCCATGTACTTAAGTTCATTAACATCACGCACGCAGTGCTAGCGAACGCGAGAATTTCATGATTTCATTCGTGATTTTGCGTGACACAGCTCTGTTTCGAACTGAGACATAATATTTCTACAACAAGTGAACACTGTTCTTCAATTAGCAGCAAAGATGGAGTCGGAATGTTGAGTTTTTGTGTTGTAATCATGTGAAATGCAGCGAGCGTCAAGCGAATTTCTGGCGCACGCTTTCTTACCTGCTATATATTTATGTGTCAGTGTGCAGCGCAGCAGCAATGGCGGCGGTGTGTGTTTCCAGATGAAACGCTTCAAGTGTCTGTGAATAAGAGAGCAGGTAGGAAAGCGTGATGGCAAAATTCGCTCGACGCTCGCTTCATTTCACACGATCACAGAACGAAAACACATCCAACGGCTTCCATCTTGGTAGCTATGTGTACATAAATGTTCACTTGTTCGAATTATAACGCTGGCCTTTGTTCTTACCTACTCCCGCAAGAGATATCTTGTGAAATCCTGCAGGAAATGGTCTCTCCGTGAAATTGTAAAGAGGACGAGATGTCTGTTTATACACGAGTAATGGGGCGCATTGCATGCCGGGATGAGCTGCTGCCGGCCTCCGAGCTTCGTTTCGAGGCCCGCCAAGCCAAGCACAATGCGCGCGGGCATGACGTCACGCACACACGACTACAGCGATCGATCGAAAGTAGCGCCGTTAGGGATTTTCGGATGATACCTTACTCTTTACATTTTTACGGAGAGAACATTTCCTGCAGGATTTCACGAGATATCTCTGGCGGGAGTAGGTAAGAACAAAGGCCAGAGTTATAATTCAAACAAGTGAACATTTATGTACACATAGATACCAAGATGGAAGCCGTTGGATGTGTTTTTGTTCTGTGATCGTGTGAAATGAAGCGAGCATCGAGCGAATTTTGTGATCACGCTTTCCTACCTGCTCTCTTATTCATGTTGTTTGTGCACAGCGCGGGCGTGCAGTGTACTTGCATGTTGCAGATGAGCAGTTGACTGGCATTTACAGGTGATTATAGGCGAAACAGAGTAGAAAAACATTAAGACTAGTAAGGTAGTAAATACATTTCACGTTTATTTATCTTCTTTTTTTTTTATTGAGCCGTTCCAAGTGCCTGTGAGCAGGCCTGCAGCAGTTAATGACAGCGGGCTATAGTACTAGAGCTATGTTTTGGCATGTGCCATCTTCTAACGATCCTTGGACCTTCTGGCTTTAGCTTCTTTGTTTCTGTTATTTCGTATTGGAATTCTCTTCCTTCACCATTGGGAAATTGCAAAATTGCAACTTTTTCTACTGCAATTCGCAGTGTTGATCTAGCGATTTGATCCACTTCTCACTCCGCCTTCGTTATTACATAGCTCTAGTACTATAGCCCGCGTACAGTTGCCGCAGGCCTGCAATCCTGCCTGCAGTTCCAGTTGCACACACAGTTGCAGTTGCAGCAGGTGGTCTGGGTTGTGCAGGCCTGCGGCAACTGTACGCGGGCTATAGTACTAGAGCTAGTTATTACATTACTACATTACCGGGCATTAGTCCTTTTGAAGACTAGCATTTAGGGGGGGCCTATGAGGTTATGAGAATGAGGTTATCTTTCCCGAGACTCGATAGCGAGAAAAATTTCAATACAATTGACAATAGTCGATACAATTGCCGCTTCGCCACTTGCAATTAACATTGACCCAGCATTAATTTTCGTAAATGTGGGGATCGGCCCTTTAAAATCGACAGAGGTCTTTTTTCATAAAATGCCTAATTATTTCTACCAACAAATATGCCCTTTCTTGACAGAAAGGCAGAAGAAGGCGATTGATACTCGTCTCTGGTTCTGGCAATCTGCACGAGATTCAATCTAACTCCTAGCCTCCAAATTAGTTTCCAAGAAACATTAATAAATCAAAAGACCTAGTGACGTGTGTTGACGTTAGTCTCGCCACCTGTCACGCTATTGCAGAACCGAACAACACTGTACACAAGCCTATGAATGTATGTATGTATGACTGGGAACCTTTAGATCGGTATTGCCCTGCAAAAAAAAGAGGGAAAAAAATAAAATAAAAAATAAAGTCTGTATCCCTTTATAGATTTGTGAGTGCAGCTGATCTAGCTCCCCAAAGTATCTCCAGGTACTGTTTAGTAAGCTGAACTATAGTAATAAGGCTGCTGCCAACCCTAAACCCCAGGTAAGTTTTTAAGAGCTCCTGCATGTCATACATGCGAGGTTTCTGTTGCCTCCAAACCTGTTCTACGTTTAATCATATTAAAAAAAACTTTTTCTATGGTTTTCATATTCAGGACATTCTAGTAAAAAGTGCTCCAGGGTCTCAAACTCTCCTTTCCCACAAATTAAGCATTTATCTTCACCTCCCCAGTGTCTAGTTCGTTTATTCAATGGCAAGCACCCCGCTCTGCATTGAAAGAGCAGGCTACTCCCAAGACTATTATCATAAAAGGACTCTTTATCAGGCGTCTTTTTTTCTTTATACAATCCTAGCGAACTTTTGTTTTCTATCACTTTTTTCCAGACATTACCACTCTGTTTAATTGCTTTTTCCACTCTAACATTCCAATCTTTAATACCCCCCCCCCGTTAACTCTTCGTCTAGCCTCCTATCCAAGTCAAACTTTGTTATGAGGAACCTGGTTCTCCTCATTCAGTCTGATCTGAATTTGCCAAATTCCATTGCTTCCGCTATCTGTTTACATTTACGTTCATTATGCATATATATTTTATCCTGCCCCAATATTTAATTTTACTTTTGGCCTCTCTCTCTTCAAAAGTTGACCATCTAATCTCCCCTCTAATACTCTCCAGTCCCACATAAGAGGGTGCCCCTAGTAACTCCCTTCCCAGCTGGTTTTAAGTCCTGTCTAGTGCCTGGAGCGTGGAAGTTCCTCCTTTTTTAACTTTAAATACTAGGGCTTTATTTGTATACGTCAGTGCAGGCACTGCAACTGCTTTCCACCCAATATCTATTGAAACTATAGAATGCTTTTGAAGCTATTGCTCCCCTGTATTTTCTTGCTTTTTTTCGTATATCGTCCTCATGCTGTTGTAAGCAGTTATCGATATTGTCACTAAGCTTTACCCCCAGGTAAGTGTATTCAGATACTTGCTGCAAATTCATTGCTCCCAGTTTCCAGACACCCTGTTGCTCCTCTATCGGCTTATTGAGAATCATAATTTGGGATTTCTGTTCTCCAAAAACCATTCCAACATTTTCTGCAAAGTCTGCGGCAATGCTCAACATACTTTCCATTTTACTCCTATTCTCTGCTAGCAGAACCACCACATCCGCGTATAACATCCCCGGAAAGCAATTCCCTCCAATGCACAATCCATTTGCATTTGTTACGAGCCTAGTAGACAATTCATTGATAAACAATGCGAAAAGGATTGGTGATAAAAGGCAACCCTGCTTTAGACCTACATTAGATGCTATCCAATCCGATTCAAACAGTCCCAAACTTATCTCTGATTCATTGTTCTTGTACATAGACTCCACTAGCTTAACGAACCCATTACCCAAACCTATTCTTCTTAGTTCCCTTAGTAATTTATTCCTATCCACCCAGTCATAAGCTTTTTTGAAGTCCAAGAATGCAAAGTATAATGGTTTTCTTACATGTTTCGCCTGCTGAATGCATTGGGTTATTATAAATATATTATCTCCCGTGCGCCGATCCCTCCTGAAACCATTCTGTAACTCCCCCAAAATATTTGAGTCTTCTAACAATTTTTCCAGTCGATCTCTAATAATTCCCATGAATAACTTACGTTGCTCGTTAAGGCAATCGGTCTGTAGTTTTGCAGAAGCTGTTTATCCAAGTTTTTACCCTTATAAACTAATGATACTTTTGATTTCTTCTATAAATCTGGGAACTCTAATGACTGTAGAATTTTATTAAAGAAGACCGTTAGTGCTTTGACTAGGAATTTTCCCCCAAACTTTAGAAATTCGTTTGGTACCTCGTCAAAGCCACAGGCCTTGCCCTGCTTACTTAGCTTAAAGGAACAGTAGCCTCTAGGATTTTACTGCATACAACGTACTGTACTTACTGTATAACAAATCGTCTATACCCACACATACGTATTTGTTACCAGATACCTAATTTAATTGTTATAATTAATTACACATCAACGCTACAAAATTTGAATGGCGCCATGACACCCGCGACCGTGCTGCCACCCCGAAAAAGTTGCGTATTTGACAATTTATTTTGCACGTTACAGACCGAGTGCTAATCACAAAATGGCAATTATATTTATACATAAATGCTATTTAACTGAACGATATTCATTTTAGGGCAAATTTATTCATATTATAATTGAAACTATATATGTCGTTTATAAGATATTACAATCCTTTTACTTTTAAATGAATAAATAAGAAACACCCTCGGTCTGTAGCCCTTGGTAGCTGGAAAGTGGTTTTGCGCAACTTATCAGATCGTGCGCTTTGAGTGGCGCCACCATCGTTGTAATCAAACTGTAGTCATTAGTTTTAAAACATTTAAAAAAAATATTTCTAATGGTCATTGAACCATGAAAACTTTTTATGTAGGGTAATTATAACCTAAATTACCTGAAAATAACCCTAGAACCTAGAGTAAACTTTCCCTTTAATTCTAAGCCGCACCTCCTCTACCGTTATTCTACTTAACAAAGTATTTCTAATATCTATATGAGGGCTATATGTAAATGGTTGGGACTCCTGGGGGCCCACTGAGATGCCAGAGTCCGAGTTGATTTTTCGCCAGAAACCCGTGAGTTCATTTTCTATATTCTCTTTTTTTTCAAGACGCACCCATCTTCGTTTATTATTTTAACTATGCCATTGCGTATAGGTTCTTCCTTTCTAATTAGCTCCCAAAAACGTTTAGTACTTTTCCTACCCGCGGATTTTATGTTTATAACCTGTTGCTTTTCAAAGTCCGCTCGTTTAATTTCAAGAGTAGTAGTTTAGCACCCCGGATTAGTTTGGCACATATATGCGAACTATATAGACTGGGGTCCTAAACTAGGATTGAGTGTATCAATATATTGACCTTGTTGTACCTTCTAGATAAAAGTTGACTTGGACCAAGAACTCTCGTTCACAAAACTGTAGCTAGGGATGGGTGGACACTGCCATGACACTACCTGATCACAATATTTAATGATTTCTTACACTATAGTATAGATATGTTTATATTTACATCTATATGTTGTACTTTCTAGATAAAAGTTGACTTGGAACAAGAATTTAAATTCACAAAGCTGCAGCTAGGATGGATGGACTCTGCCTTGACACTACCATATGCAACTTTTCAAGTAAATAATTTATCCCAATGTATAAAACCGTGAGTGGTAAGTCAATAATTCTAATATGGCCTTATTAACAGCTAGATCTGTGTTTGATGAGGCAAGATAGAGCTTGGAGAACACCAGTAGTGTTTTTTCTGGGATTACATATGAGATAGTGGTAGAAATGTTTCTTTTAATTTAAGGTTTCATAACTAACCTTAATCTGATGTAGAAATTTTTTGAAATAGATATTTTAAAAGGTAATTATACCGTAAGAGAAGCGTGTGACAATCTGACATTAAAATGAAGAGCCATTATCTCAGTCAGGTTTCGTGATGTGTCAGTTTTCAGATGATTCCCATTTTAAATGCCAATATTACAGGTGTTATTTGGATCAGTTGGTGACACACTTGGTGCTAGACGTACATCATCTGCTGGATTGCTGATCGCTGCTGTATCCATGGTAAATGTTGGTAAATGTGATTGTTTTATCCGAATGCACAATTATTACATTTACACGCGTTCTGTCAGAATTCATGTTTCAGACAAAGGTAGATTTTTTCTGCATCAATGACGACACATTAATACACTTAATACACGTTAATACAGTTCATTCCCTTATGTAAATGTAGGTGTTTTATTCAGGTTAGCTTTGGCTATTGGAACCACCTAAGGATGTTCCTGATGTTACTGGTCATCAATGGCATTGGTCAGGTAATGATGCGACTAATTTGAGGTGGTTTGGCATTAATTTTTTATTTTCAAACATTGGTGCAGAAATTTTCAATATATAATCATGGTAAGTGCGTTTGACGTTTTCATTACTTTGCCAATCTGGCAAAAATGCAGTGAATGTATAAATATCTTCTAATAATGGTCATTTGGGAATTTAATTAGATAAAACTTAATCAGGTAATTAGAAGACTATTAAAATAGCTAGATTGCATTCTAAGTATGAGTTCTAAATTCGTTGCCTTAGTTGTAAGTTAAAATAGATTCACACTATATATGCTTCACTGTACTTTTCACTAGAACACACCCTGCTGCAGGGTATATAGCACCAGTCACAGACGAGGGAAAATCAGCACGTAATATCGTGGATTTTGGTGAGATTGGCCAGCATTTTCCCAGTTTCATTCACTATCGTATTACTAGTATTGATGATGCACAAGTCTATCTCCTGATTCTGTTTGTCTGCCACACACTTAGCCAAAACTCTTAATTACATTTGTACTAGTCCCAGTGCTGGCCAAACTTCATAAAGATCATAGGATTGTGGTTTACGAACAGTAATAGAAATACTGTGTTTGGAATCTATGGAACATGTGCCTTCGCCGGTGGAATTGCAGGAACATCTCTCGCGGTTAGTGGTATGCCTAACGACAGTTGAATTTCCATTGCAACTAAAATTGTAAGAATAGCTCACATTTAGTAGTTGACAGGATCTAATATGTGCATACTCTATATGGCCTTCTCATTCTTAAAATGGGAATGTGTTTGTAGGTGTATCTCCAGGCATCCTATGGATGGAGACACATCTTCTTTCTACCATCTGTGATTGTGGCAGTCTCGAGTGTTCTGGTTTTCCTCTTCTGCTCTGAGCCCTCTGAGCTAGGACTTGTCATTCCAAGCAAAGGTGCGCATTTACAACTATAAACAGCAGATGTGTATATTTCTAGCTTCATCTGTATTTTTAAGGTATTTATTTTGAGATAATTTGCATGTAGTTGCAGGAATCTCATGACTGTGTTCATTGATATTTGATACAGATCTGCAAACTACGTCCAACAGGGATGTTTCGACTGTACTATCCTGGTCAGAACTCTTAAAAATGCCGTAAGTTTCTTTAGTCTGTGATCGTTTAATTGAATGGGGAGAAATTGAAAATAGAAGAAATATATTATTATTATATATTTGTCTGGGTAGTCCTTAAATGAATATAGTGCATTGTAAACATAGGTTTATGGCATTGCTAAAAAAAAAAAATTTTAGATAGTGGGTAAACAATACATCTGCACTTAATAAGTTAATATTTAGTCAACAATGTAGTAAAGTAATAGTAAAATAGTAAGTTAATACTTGAATCTGTGTGATAATTATTTTTACAATAGGATTCTAATCGATGTGTCATTGGCCATGTTCTGTTTGAAGCTTGTGAGATACTGCATGTATATGTGGCTACCATTGTATCTACTAAGTCATGTAAGTCTAAGCAACCTATAGGTACTAATGAAATAAATTTATTCTGATGGATATATTAACAATTGATAGGTGAATCGTCAGAGAGACGGACAAATGGATTGATAGATAGATTGATTGATTTACTCGATCACTTGATTGATTGATTAATTGATTGATTGCATGATTTTGATGATTCTGATAGGGGTTCATTCTGGCCACATGTATGATTTAGTTTTTTCTCCATTTTTTACAAGCTTAGCTATGGTAAAACGGAAGCCGGCATGTTTTCCACGATGTTTGAAGTGGGAGGAGTGGTCGGCAGTGCAACAATAGGACTCGTGATTGATAGGTTTGAACCTTGCCTCCAGTTCAATATTGCCATACCAATTGATCTATTGATTGACAGGCTCAATCCAATCATTGTGATGAGGCACTCTAAAAGACAATGCTTGCTACGAAGTGCTGTAAAGTCAACAATTTGGCACGGGCACATGAAAAACATATAAACTCCTCTAGCATAATTGACATAGCAACAATATCTAAAGGGGTGTGGTTACTTCCTTCATAGGCACAGGTAAAGTGAAGTGTATGTGTAAATATTATACGTGAAATTTTCGTTTCGATCGTGTAGGTAACGGTCGTGCATTTCATATAGGATGTTCAAAGGCAACGGCATCTTGGGATCAGCGATTTCGGCTCTCTTCTGTACAGTGTGTTTGTTGTGCTTCACGCTCACCCGCCACTGGGGAGTCGCCTTCAACAGTGCATTCATGGTGCTCGTAGGAGCTTTCAACTGTGGACCTGACACCATCTTGGGAGGCTCTGTCTCAGCACAGCTGGGAGAGATGAATGGCCGCTCATCCGCAGCTTCCGTGACTGGCATTGTTAATGGTACGATTCATCTTAGATCAGTTGGTGACAGCCACGCCCACACGGGGAGAAGTGACGCGGGTGTTGTGTCAACACGGTGCAAAGGCCCGGTTTTTACAAGCACAGGACTTTAACACAGCGGTTATTCAACGTTACCTTAAGCACTGGTTTATGCACTTGTTTCTGTTGAACTTGGCTTTTGCCTAGCAATCCTAAGCCCCGTATAGATGCAAGTAAATGTTTTAACGGTCTTACCTGGAGCATTTTGTGGGCACCAGCAGTGCCCATCAGTGCCCATCAGTGCTTCTCGACTCCCAGGCAGTGGCTGGAGGGCTGGGTCAGCAGTTATGCTCGTTCTTAGTCGTTGCAAAGTGCAGGACTAGGAGTGAGACACATGTAACCTTGACTATTGTTGACACAAAGCGTTGTTTTGCAAAACCCAGTTCCGTCTGTCACGAGCACCAAAATGTAACGACGGCTTTTACACTAGTTTGAATGAGTAATTTTGAGTAAAAGAATCAAGAAGAGTGTATAGAATTTATGTTCAACTAAAGATATAATGTTTACAAAACAACCGGCCACGATACAGTACACGTCCGTCTCGTATGTCTACCCGTCTTCCAGTTCAACAACCCACAATGACACAAAGAAATGCGCACACGCGCATAAGCGCGTGTGCTCACTTCTGTGGTCAAAACCAGACTCCCGACTCCTACATCTTTCCACTCAATCTGCACCCCTATTTCACAATCTCTCTGAATCGCTTCTCTACTCGCACTCGCACACTCAACCTAGTTATATGATATACTACATGCTAACTACCTGACTCTACCCAACCTAAGCTTACTAATGTACATCCGTACACCACATGTTACAAAGGCAAGGATAATGGTTCATAGAACCAGCTTCAGGATAGCGAATTGGTTTCTGAAATCCTGCTTCCTAATTGGAAACATTCCATTAGTATTAATCCTATAGTTATTACATTATTTTATTTTTTTATGTTATATATCTTATTTTCATCTTAGCAGCATTGACCTGCTGGTAAACATTTGTGGTATTGCGAATAACATGTATACGTTCAGCATCACACGGGCTTCGCATGTTCAGTCCAGTGACTGGCACTGTAGACATCACGTTCTGTGGAAGTGACACGTTTCAAGGTGACCTCTAACAAAGGAACGTCTGTTTCAGGATTTGGCACTCTGGGCACCGTGGTGCAGGGACCATTGATCGGCTTTGTATCAGAACACTATGGCTGGCCAGCCGTCTTTTACATCATGGTCGCTTTCTCAATGTTGGGGAGTGTGTGCATCTTTCACGCCAGCACGCTAAAGGCTGCACTCGCACAGGAACAGTCAACGAGCTCTGGCGACAGTAGGAGGGATATACAACGGCTGTTAGTAGAGCAGGAAATCTAGCATTTGTTAAAAGAAAATGTTTGACGAAATAATGGGTCAATTAGGTGACATTTTAATGATAAAATAATAGTAATTTACAATGACCCAAATGTTATAAATGCACAATTTACGGGTGATAGTAATAACTTAAATATTTTATTTCCCTATAGTATTAGCACGTGGTGCTAGAAGTGTGCTACAGAAATTACCTTTATATCACTGAATTATATTTAATATTTTATTAAATTATATATTATAATTATAATTATAATTATAATTACACTGAGTGTGGAGTAAAGGAAGTCTGCAATGAGCACAAGACAATGATTTCTCTTTTAAGTTTTTGTGCTGTTTTTTCTTGCGTTTCTAGACCTGTAAAGGCCTATTTACACGATGCGTCCTAGACGTACGTCCTCGACGTACGTCAGACGCATACGTTCAAAACGCACCGTGTAAACTATGCGGTACGACACGATTTTATGCCCCTTGCTATATCGGATGCACAGGACGCATGTTCTAATTTCATCCGACATCG
>NW_014577214.1:373503-382653 GCF_000485595.1 Priapulus caudatus | reverse complement strand
GTGTGTGTGTGTGTGTGTGTGTGTGTGTGTGTGTGTGTGTGTGTGTGTGTGTGTGTGTGTGTGTGTGTGTGTGTGCATGGACACAGCCGCTGTAAAATGTCGGCAGCAGCACGCGCTCTCTCGTTACGTGGCGTACGCACGCACGCACGCACGCACGCACGCACACACAAACATGCGATGTGCGTGCGCGTCTGCCTGAGTGTGTGGTGGCGTACGCGCACACGCACACACACACACACACACACACACGCACATACACACACACGCACACGTACACGTACACGCACACGCACACGCACACGCACACGCACACGCACACGCACACGCACAGTGCGTGTGCGTGCGCGCGCGCGTGTGTGTGTGTGTGTGTGTGTGGTGTGTGTGTGTGTGTGTGTGTGTGTGTGTACGCCACGTAACGAGAGAGCGCGTGCTGCTGCCGACATTTTACAGCGGCTGTGTCCATGCACGGCACGCACGCACGCACGCACACACACACACGCACACACACACACACACATGCGATGGGCGTGCGCGTCTGCCTGAGTGTGTGGTGGCGTACGCGCACACGCACACACACGCGCACGCACACGTACACGCACACGCACACGCACACGTACACGCACACGCACACACACACACATACACACACATTGTACAATGTATATATTGTTCTCAGTCCTGGACGTACGTCCAAAACTTACCGTGTAAACAGATTCATCGTTGCGTCCTAGACGTACGTGCAAATCTGATAAGTCCTGGACGTACGTCTAGGACGCATCGTGTAAATAGGCCTTAAGGGGCATTAGCGGAAGTGAATTGAGGCACAATAACATGTTTATATGGAAAAGCTGGCGATATTCTGTCTACACATTATTGAAACTGCGTTGCATGCGAATGTTTGCGTTTAACTCGTTTTCGTGGAGATGTCGTTATTACACACACTCATAGGCGCCTCGAACACTGCATACAACATTTTTCAGTTGTCAAAAACGAAGTGTGTTATTCTTTCGCTTGCACCGATGTTATTGTAAGCATGCACGTTCGTGCGTGCCTGCGTGCCTGCGTGTACTGTTTGTGCCTGCGGCATTTGTGTGTATGTGTGTGCATACGTGCGTGAGTGCGTGCGTGTGTGCGTGTGTGCCTGTGTGTACTGTGTACACGTGCGTGTGTGTGCGCGCACGCGTTCGTGTCAGCGCAGTGCCGTAAGCCGTAATTACGTGAGTAAATTCCTAGAGGAAAGCCGGCGCAAAATTTCGTGACTCAACTGAGTAATAACGATGTGAGAGGCCCAGCTCCCAGTCAACGTGCTTACAGTCAACTTGGTTACAGTGGGTTTGAGACAGGGTTTCGCGGATGACCCCACGATGATTTACAAACATTTTTTGGGTAATTTACATTAGTTAATTATGCTTTAAAATTCTTCATTTCTTTTCTCGAACATCTACGGTGTTGGCCCTATGGTCGCGCAGTAGTTCTGTTTAGTGGCATATTGTCAGTACGCAGCGCATGCTTTGTTTTGACACAGGGTTCATCCGCTGACGTCATAGTACAAGCGACCAGGGGTCCGTTGCCAGTAACAAAATTAGTCGTAAGCGCTATCTTAGCATTAACATTAGCATTAACTTCACGATGTATCTGACAGCGGCCCCCAGAGCTTTGCCAAATACGATACATTCGGGGGTAAACATTTGGCCTATCCGAGAAAAGAACAAAAACGAAATTAATGCACCCATTCTTTACTCCTGATATTTTATAAATGCGCACATATGCACAGGAATCCATAACGTTGAAGCAACAGTTCGCGAATCTGACCATTTTCACTAACGTGATGGTTGGTGGTCAAGATGAGGGTTAGAATAATACTGTTGTTATTAATAATAACGCGACGTGTGTGCGTGAGCGCGTGTGTGCGACGTGAGCGTCAATCACACAAAGCGCGCAGCGAAAACTTAAAATGGATGTATAAATTAGTTTTTGAACGTTATAATTACTGTAACAAGTCTTAGCTCATACATTTTATTTTTTCTTTCCCATTCTTCTTTTTTGGGTGGGGCTTTTTGGTTTTGTCCCCCCCCTCTTTTTGGATTGGAGGGGCGGCTACCCCCCCTGCCCCCCATTTCCGGCGCCCCTGATTCTGACCCCCAAAATTAAAAAATCTCCCTACCGTGGGAGGGGTTTTTCAGTGTTTTTCTTTACCGGTCATTTTTATGCCTGTATTATTATTTGTGTTGATGATGCTGTTAATTGGCGGTCACATTTCTCAGTTTACAGCCCACCCTCGGTCGGTATAAGCGAACCGGCACCGAAAAAAATGCACAAGACCCGATTTCCTGACAAAATGATACAGTTTTATATTGATCACATGCAAATATACACACTCTCAACATCTAGAGTAGAAAGCCATGTAGCAGTTGTCATCTGCAGAGTAGGTATATGTTCGTCGTGGAGAATGTGCCTCCACGAACATTTCTGCGGCAATAATAGATACCAACAATAGGTTCCTAGGTAACCCATATAAAGGTAACAGGTACGCAATAATAGGTACAGGGCGCGTATCGCAAACTGCATCGTTACTGAATCTTATTAGTTTTTACACTGGGCGAAAATAATATGCGAACTAATAAGCAAACATAATATAAATATGCCGCGTGTTTTTCTGAGACATGCATGTATGCGGTATCATTAGGCTTCCATTGAAAACCTACTAACCCGGCGGAATGGTACTCGATAAATAAATAAATATATATATGAATATTTTTGTTTGTTATATATTATAATTTGTTTGTTTAGGAGTACACGATAGCTAATAAAGTTATCTCTTATCACATTATTATGTCTCATAATTATATTGAAGGTGGAGTAGTTAGGTGGTGCCACCTCACGGCAATAATTTACTGTGCACATTAAAGAGATAGCCCACGTTATCACTGCCAAAACTACAATATTATCATAAAATAAAATACAGCATATTATTTTTTAAATATAAATCTTACATATGTACTACTAGCGCCCTTAAATACAGTAAGCCAGGTAAAATACAAGCGATCCATAATATAAATAGTAAATTTGCAATTATAATAATTAGCGAATTTTCGCTACCTGCGCGTCGTATGCTGGGAGAGTCGTTTAGTGAGCCATTGTGCATGCGTATATTTGCGTGCGTGTATGATTTTCTGTAGATGTGCGCGCGCGCGCGTGTGTGTATTGTAATGATATACATAATAGATATATTTATATATACATTATATATATATATATATATATATATATATATAATCGAAAGTACATGAAAGAATGTCTTTCACGTAGTCCTGGCATCATTCCTAGTGTAAATGTTTGCTCAACTCAGCCGGGTGTCGGTCGACATGGCGCGCAACCAGCGCCATACTCTGTACATGCAGAAACGTGTGGGCCTAAATGTGTAGGCCTACTACGTGTGGGCCTAAATGTGTGGGCCTACTACGTGTGGGCCTGAATGCAGGAATCAGCACAGCGTTACTCATGTTCACGAGTCGATGCAACACACTTACTTACATGTAGGTGTCTGATAGTGTAGACAAATAGAAACCATGAATTATTTACAGTCTCGGCAACATTAAATAAATTCAGCTCAACAAGAGTACGTACCCCTTGTTTCTCGGCAAGCTCGACTGTTGCTGTTTCGATATTACGCAAAAACAGCCACTCGTCTATGAAAGGGGAAAATATATTTATGCGCGCGAATATTCACATACAACACTAATGTATGTGTAAAAGATGAATGTGACTTAAAAGATCGTTGCTCAGCGTCGAGTTATGCGTGCTGGGCATTTAACTACCAATTCATCAGTTAAATGAATCTCTCACTAAACGGATATGACAATTTAAAAATGTTGATAAATGTTGCACACATAATATAATCGTTATATCACACTAATGTCAAGTTGTGCCTACACCGCATGGCCCGTTATTGTAGAATATTAGAAATCCTGTATTGCACGTTAATGCAGATGATGCGCATGCGCAATGACCATTTACAGGGCAATTTGAAATAGTTTCAAATAAACGCGTGCGCTCCACCTACACACTTAATATTCAATCAACATAATAAATGATCATTTATTAAATAACGACGAAATTCCGAGCAAACTCTCGGGTTATACGCATTGCGAAATCTCTTTCTCCATGTTACTTCGTCACCGTATGATATGGATAACAGCTGCATTGCGCCGGCTACACATCCGTCCGTCTTTCTACGCGATGGTAACCAGTTCGTTTCAGCGCTTCAGTCGTAAGATAAAATCACGGACCCGCACCGGCACATTGTCACATGTTTTTTTATTAGATCACAATATCGTGAACTAGGCCCATCTTAACGCGAGCGCCCTCTAGGTGACGTAACCCCACGCATTTCCTGTTCAACGGCGGGTCTGCATCACGGTACGATATAAAATACCACAACGTCTGTCGCAATGCATCTTTCGTCTGCATGTAGATGTGGCAGGACGGGTACATTAGCATCATTTAAATATACGCCTGTCGTATATGGCCCCGCGTGTAGCCGCGGTAGCTCACACCCAATCTGGGGTCGAGCGCTGAGCAGCGGGTTTCCTGGAGCAGGTAGGATCGTACGATGAGAGGCCGTTAGAGAGACTCGGAGCGGCGGCGTTTGTCGCGGCGTTTCGCGTCACATTTGCGAATCCGTTCTCGCACGATGTGCGCTTTGCGTGCGTCGCCAACTCACGGCAACCGCCGCTGTCTAACGCAGTCGTGCTCGTGCTAGTCGCATCGGCTGCAGACCTGTGCCGCCTGTCCTGCTGCACGTCCATGCGTACCTCGCTCTTGTTCGTCAGCGGCCACGGCTCTACCTTCTGTTACGGAAAGTAAAAGTCAATCGATTCATTTACGACAGTTTCCCGTTTCCGGGATGTGAAATGTAAATGGCGACTGTCTAGGGGGGGGGGGTAGAGAACGAGAAATAAATAGGAGAAAATATTCTCCTTATTCTCTTTATTTCCCATAGGAGAAAATATGGAACAATCTTGTTCCTGATAAAAAGGTAGACACGCGACTCTATAAATCATCGGACATGTTAAATTTGATAAACCAAGACGCAAAACAGTTATATCTATTATTATCTTGCTCTTATTAACCGTTTATAGTATATTTCTCGACAAATTTCCGAACTCGGATTCCCGTGGTAAGCGCTAAGGGCCTGCCTATAAGCAAGTAGCATACATATCGTATTTATAAACCTAACCATAGAGCCACGTCAGAAGCTCTTCAGGTGCGCAAATAAACAAAAATCATTTAATTTTAAACCGACAAAAACAAAGGAGACGCCTATTTACCGCTAGAGACAGAGTACAAATCAGCTAATTTATCAGCAATGAACGTCAGACAGTCTCTGTTGCACACAGAAGGTCCTCGGGGGGTCGAGCTCGCACCTTGTACCAGCCAGTTTCCTTGTAGAGGAACCACAGGTTGAAGGTCCACAGAAACCAGTTCAGAAATCCGAATCCCTGCGTGCAAATGGCGAGCATTGTTGCGCGTGACGAGATAAGAGCGAGAACTTCGAAATTCTGTAATGCGCGCTCGCGTAGCGTGAATGCATCGAAAACGAACACAACAAGTTGGATTAGGTTCGCATGGAGAGAGCCACCACCGAACCGCGAGCTACTACACGAAACCAGCAGAGCGAGATAACGCGCTGAGAGATGCGATCTCCTCTTGGCGAGCCATTTAAACTCATGGCTACTTGCTGCATACTTCGAGAGAATGTTTATTGACGGCTTGTAGAAAACCCCGTCTTAGCACAGTGGCCGGCGAAGTCTGGAGGAACGGGCTAGCTGGAGATCACACAGGACACAGATACCATAACGCAGACAGACGAGGCCTGTACACTGGCAGGCAGTGACGCGGCTAGCTCTAGAACTATAGCCCTTCGCTCTGCCACAGCTACGCCCTGTCTATGCATGATTACGTTATGGTGTCTATACAGTGCAGTTGCCTGAGCAAATTAAATTTCTAGGCGGCGTGGGGGAAGGGGAAAAAATTCAGCCAATTAATGGCGAGGGGGAACCGCAGATTCCAGTCAATGTGCATAATTAGACGATGGTTTGTTCAACACGAGAGCATCTCGAATGACTACGTGCTGAGTTATAGTTTTGTTTAATGATTATTTATAGGTTTTTTTTCTTCCTCCCTAAAATCCATACCCATAGAGACTATACGGCGTAGAAAAGATAAAGACAGAGAGATCGAGTGAGAGAGACAGAGAAAGAGCGAAAGAGGGAGAGAAAAAGAGAAAAGAAATAGAAAGCGAGAGAGGGAAGAAGAGAGAGAGAGAGCACCCTGATAGAAGCCAGAGAGAGAGAGAAGAAGAGAGTAGAAAAGAGCAAAGAGGCTTAGGCACGGGGACACGAGATAATAAAGACACAACACACACACACAGCACACACACACACACAACACACACCACACACACTCACACACACACACATCCCACACATCACACATCACACACACACATCACACACGCCAGCACCACACACACACACAACACACACACACCACCACACATACAGGGAGGATTGAGCGGCGAGTGAGAGAGACACACACAGCATAGAGAAAACATACATAAGTCTCTCGGACGGGCTATGTACGTGTAAATCAGCAAGCGTCGCTGGCGCAAGTCAATACCCTATAGATATTTACAACGGAGAACGTGGGCTTGAGAGAGTTGCCAGCGAAGCCCTGCTCGCAGCCGACAGTTTGGCAGTCGTTGATGTATGATCAGCTCCGGTCGCGTCTGCCGTGTATTTCTTCACGTCGGCGCGTGGCGAGCCCAACAGGGCTGTTCGCGATCAAGCCAGAGCATCGCCAGCAACCTACGTGAGCATGAAATCCTGCGTAGCGCAATCCGAGAAAAAAAACGCAGACAGGGCGTAATTAGAAGGGACGGAAGGAGCGCGCGTGATTTTGATGCGTACGCTCGCGCTGCTTAACTAACCGTGCCTGTGCTGTGTGTGTGTGTGTGTGTGTGTGTGTGTTAGTGTGTGTATTCGCGTGTGTATGTGTTCGCGTGTGTAGGCCTATGTGTTTGCGTGTGTGTGCGCGCTCGCGCGTGTGTGTGCATGTGTGCATGCGCGTGTGTTTATGCAGTGGAAGCAGGTGAGGGGCATATACAGAGTATATTCCCATATTTTTCATGTAGCGCGTCTGTCACGCAATCACGTAACGCGTGTTTACGGTCTCACGGATAATATATATATATATATCAGAAGTAGATAATAGGGAAGGAGTGTGACGTCAATAAACAAGGAAATTCGTCATTTACTAGCTTTAGAATACCTACGATTTACTACGCGTAACTCAACCAACTTAAGCTCAAATCGTACACAGTATATTCGCCTAGCATCGTGCGAAATCGTTTCCTCGTATACACCCGCAATCCGGAGATACAGACTAAAACGTACGACACGATTATCCATTCTGTTGCCAGCAAACCGAATGTATAAACCGCTTAACTTGAAACAAAAGGCAGCTGTAAATAGGTCAAATATTAGCTCGCCGAGTGTTGCGTCGATATCCAATCTCCCAGCGAGCCACACCGCATCGCTGAGGGCGCAAAAGTCGTTAGTAGCTGCCTTTTGTTTCAAGTTAGGCGGTTTATACATTTAGTTTGCTGGCAACAGAATGGATAATCGTGTCGTACGTTTTAGTCTGTATCTCCGGATTGCGGGTGTATACGAGGAAACGATTTCGCACGATGCTAGGCGAATATACTGTGTACGATTTGAGCTCAAGTTGGTTGAGTTACGCGTAGTAAATCGTAGGTATTCTAAGGCTAATAAATAACAAAGTTCATTTGTTTATTGAAGTCACACTCCTTCCCTATTATCTACTTCTGATATATATACTATGATCACTTTTTGTAATGATGCTCAAACTCGCAGTGCAGTAATTGCGCTGTAAGTTGATAGGCAATAGGGGAACCTTTGGGTATAATACAATCATCTTGATATCATGCAAGATGCAGCAGCAAGATATCACGCGTTGATTAGGCCATTAAATGAAGATATCCGTGATTTTACATCCGATTTACTAATTAGTGTGCGTCTATCTTTCCAATTAATATACGAAGAGGTAGTTTCGGTGTAAATCAATAGTGTGTGCGGTTTTATTCGAGCGCGCTCTCCTTTACGTTGTTTTAGCATTTTTACATATATTTTAATTTAGTTCTTCGCATTACAGCACATGTTCACGTAGCGTTTTGTTGTATATAGCAAACAAGTCACACTATATATAGCTATCCTCGCGATTTAAGCGAGGGATGAGTGAAAGGATGGGCGTGGAGATGGTCACACAGAGATGCATTCACGATGCTTAATGCATGCAAAAATTCATGCATCCATCTCCTCTCCGCTGCAGAAAATGGATAATGTCATGAATTCCCTAAGTAACGTATATATATAGCACATTTATTTTTTATGTAGTGCATGCAAAATACGAACACATGCCAAACGCGTAGCCGCATGAATCTATGCGACATTTAGCTGGGGGATTCTAATAAATATCGATGGGTGAAGGTTACATCATGTTTGCACGGACGAATCTGAGAATCGTTACCGCATTTTCTTCGGTATAATCCGTAAAACAACCTTGACGACCAATTACTATATACCGGATTTACAATGTTATTATCGGCGCCCGTGCACCGTTTCACGTGCGCCAAGTAAACTGGAAATCATGGCGCCGTTGAAACGACGGACACGCGTCGGTGTAACAAAAATCGTTATGTGGTGCAAGTAGGCGTGAGGATTTACACGTAATTATCAGGCGAAATATACTGCTAGATATAGAGACGACGTTCATGAATGTAAAATATCGCTCGCAGTAATTGTGCAGGTAACGATATAGTTGATGCGGACGCACTGCTCGCTTGTTGATATTAGCTGCAAACATCTAAACTTCAGCAAACAGTGATTGGAACTGAATCGACCGGCCGATAAATCTTTCGACTAAACAAAACGGACACATGCAAACAGATAGCACGACTGAACGACAAATAATTGCTGTGCGTAAAAAGGGCGTTGATAAATGCGTGTGCGTGCGTGCGTGTCCGTCTGTGTGTGTGTGTGTGTGTGTGTGTGTGTGTGTGTGTGTGTG
>NW_014577214.1:368157-372558 GCF_000485595.1 Priapulus caudatus | reverse complement strand
CACACACACACACACACACACACACACACACACACACACACAGACGGACACGCGGCGCACGCACACGCACACATAACACCAGGAGTGTCATAATATCGATTATGATAATATTCTATATATTAGATTATATATATACAATTATATATATATATATATATATATATATATATTATATATATATAATGTATGGGATTATGATCATCTCTTATATATGAGATTATTTATTATATGAGATTATATATATATGAGATTAAGATAATCTCTTATGATAAGCAATATTATGACACTCCTGCTAACACTAAGTATAGCAACGAGTAGGAATAGACGCACCTGAACGGATACTCGATGTGCACCTTGACAACCTTCTGCTCAGTCGGACATCGCACCACGAGGCTCGTATACGAATTAAACCCGCTGGTCGTCGCGAAGGCAAAGATGCAGAGAACCTGCGGGAACACAAGCACAGCGGGCGCATTATGCTACACGCGTATCCATCGCAACCGCAGCCGCGCCACAAGATGAGCTCGTTCGAAGATTGATAGATCAATCGACTGTTCGTAAAAATAGAATCGCAGCTGGATCGGGATCGCACTTAAACGGGAGAGCAGCAGTGCAGCGTTTGCGCGCACGGTCGTCTGCAGTGATCGATATGATAAACTCGTTTGCACGCCGCAATGTGAGCAGCGCAGCTTCATAATTCGTAGGCTTCAGTTGAATTACGCTTTACGGCGCAGCGATCTAACCAAAAAAACCGTGTTGCTCTCAGATGACGAGGAAGAACGTTGTCGGGAAGGAGAAAGAACTGCGAAACCATTTCGTGACAAGTCTGAGACAGTTCTGTCAGTTTCGTCGGACCGTTTCGGATTTGACTAGCGCGCGGGGAGAGCTTCTGAACGGTTCGGCTATTGAGTGTTATCGCTTTTTAACGGCTAGCGGCCAACCGGAGCGCCAATAAATTCAACGAGTAAAAGCGCTTTATGTCAACATAACGCAGCTGTACAGCCATCATACGGCCGATCAGGGCGAATTCGACGATTGAATTACTGACTATTTGCTCACAAACATTACGTGCTATCGGCTCGCTACCGCACTGATGGCGAAATGGGCCCATCAACGCCCGCTCGCCTCGCCGCGTCGTGCGCGACTGAGGGGCGGTCACAGCGTGCGAGACTGACTCATCGTTAGCGATAGACGCAAACGTGAAATGAATAATAGGCAGCTCACTAAACGCGATAGAAAACTCTAGTCGTACTCTCTCGTACTTCATCTTGGCTTATTATACAGAATGCGCCAGTCGTAGAGTATAGTAATACGTTTTACCCTTGCCGAGGCAAGCTTTCTATTGGCAATCGACCCGAGCTAGATACACCCACGCCCAAACCCTTGGATATTGTTACTATATTGGCGAAGCTTGATCACTAGCTTACACTTGTTTCACACGCGTGCAAACCAGATTGTCGACGTTACGGCACTTTCTCACTAAGCAACGTTATTAGGATATCCCTATGGCAACGCTAATTGGGAAGAGCTAATACCTGATAATTACTTTACAGGCCCGCCCCAAGCTTTTCAAAAAGGGGAGTGGCATGACAGTACTTAAAATTTTCTGTGAAATAGTGTGCGCGAAGCGCACATCACGAGCGCAAAGTCCATCACGGCCGGGGTCTAGTGCCCGCTCAAGGGTCCTGGAAGCTCAGGGGTATTAGATGCTCTTTGGTGCAATCTGAGCCTTATTTTGGAGCATTTTTGCACACAATTTATGACCAATATTTCAGAAATAATTTTGGTTGAGTCAAGAGGCAAGAGTGAGGAGTCAATCATGAGTGACTCACGGATTCACGAATTGACTTGCTGGTTAAATAACTAATTTCCGGGGTAAACTATAAGAAAAAAAGGGCGGCCCGCACCCCACCCGGACGGCCATGCTCTATAAGTGTGTTGGTCAAACATGGGCGCTGTCTCATCTCGAGCTATCTCTCACCATCAATCGCGTGCCATGCGCCACTTTAAGTGTCATGATCCCAGCGTTTATTTTTCGGGATTCCATTCACTATTACGACACGTACAGGGAATACGTAGAGTAGGGTGCTGCGACTCAGACTATATACACACCCACGCGCACACGCACTCTCTCACACACATGCACAGGCACACGCACACTCACACGCGGACACACACCTCACACACACACACACACACACACACACACACACACACACACACACACACACACACACACACACACACACACGCAAAAGACTGCCCTTTTCTAACGAGTGAACGTTGCATGTCTAACTTCTTCCTATTTGTTAAAATGAACGCACGCGCAAGTATCTACATTACGTCTCGATTTGCACGCTACCGTGATAATAATCGGCGGAATCCCTCCCGCTAGCCCTGAGACGGCTAATCTCTGACGAATGTCTCGAATCGAACTGTCGTCTATCACGTGACCACGCGCCGTGAGGAGGAAGGTGCGGGCGCAGATAAACGCCTCTCCTCTCCCCCTCTCTCTCCCCCCCCCTCTCTCTCTCTCTCGCCGCGTGTTAAGCGGCGGCAGTCGCCTCCGTTACATGGGCGGCGACGTCGCAAAGGGTCGTGCCTCATGTTTGATTCATGATGCGGCGTTCGAGAGAGAATGCGGGGCTATCGGGAAAGGGCACTGAATAATCCAACACGTGATTGGCTTTGCTCCAAACGAAGTGAAGCCCTTTGAAGGCGGTTAGCCCCATATGTGATGCTGTAATAGCAGCGGTGATTCCATTATTTGATCGACCAACGTTCTCTTGTTTTATAAATATTGTGAGGTTACATGCCGCGCACGCGCGCTGCCCCGTGCAAACACGCGCAAAAACACACGGATACACGTGCACACAGCACGCATACGCACGCACAGAGAGACATACAGACAGACAGGTAGGCAGACAGTCAGACAGACAGACAGACAGACAGACGGACAAACGGACGAGCGGACGGACGGACGGACGGGCGGACGGACGGACGAACAGACAGGCAGACAGACACACAGACACCCAGTCACATTACACAAACACACACACACACACGCACGCGCACAAGCGCGCACTGATATTACAATGCACGACTTTTTGTGCTTTCAAGATGTCGTCCGCCATTCATGTAATCCGCCAGTTTAAACCTTTGATTTCCAGCTCTAAATTTACACGTACAACGCCCTGTAACTGATATAAAATTACCACGCGCTTCTCTCCCGCAACCGGACCTATGCTCCATTACTCGTCACGTGTGCGAGAAAGCGACCTGTAATTTCACCAAAGCCTAACGGCTAAGTACAAATGGCGCGCACTTCTTCGCTTCACCTGTGAATTAGATTCAGCCTAATACGCATCCTAATATCGTTGCTCGAAATGAGCCCGTCGCGACAGAGTGAGGCGTAATGTGATAAGGTTCGCTCGCCCGTCTTGCCAACATAACACAATAAGGCTCCCGCAGACTTTCCGATAACAAGTTGGCTGCGATTCAATTCCTGTTCCTGCACGATCTCTTCGTTAATTCGCCTTCAATGCCTATCAGGAATAGCCGACAGCCGCATCTGACCGCAGCTAACGAAGGTAGCTCGCCTGTCGTCCAAGAAGAGGAACATTTTGGAAACTCTGAGAATGTCAAAATCCAGGGATTTATTTCTCGTTGCGCTCCTTGCATACCTAGAATCTTTGCATTGAGCTACCGCCACGCGCAGGTATTTGTCATGTTTCGTTGCGTTCCCCGTCACCGAATTTTTCATCTGGTAAATTCTGTCAGAACGTTTGCAAATTTTTGCGGATTTGGATAATTGCGTACTTCCGCAACTCCGCTCAATCATATAAAACGTCGATACAATTATGTTGTCAAGGATTGGATGCTACATAACGTAGTTTTACCGGGAATAGATTCGCCAAATTAAGTCAGAGAGCAATATCTCGGTAAGAATTGGGGGCCTAACCATGCTATCATGTAAAAACAAGTATGCCCATGGTGGGCTGAAAGCACGCTATCAGAACCCGCCTCTGCTCTCATCAGGATTCAAATCGCTCTTCCTACTTACACGCTCTATTACATCGACAGCCCGACCATCGCGTAAACGGACCAGAGATAAAAGCGGATAGATAGATAGATAGATAGCTAGATAGATAGATACTAGATAGCTATATATAGATAGATAGATAGATAAGAGAGATGATATAATAGATAGATAGATAGATAGCTAGATAGATAGATACTAGATAGCTATATATAGATAGATAGATAGATAAGAGAGATGATATAATAGATAGATAGATAGATAGCTAGATAGATAGATACTAGATAGCTATATATAGATAGATAGATAGATAAGAGAGATGATATAATAGATAGATAGATAGATAGCTAGATAGATAGATA
>NW_014577214.1:353287-367840 GCF_000485595.1 Priapulus caudatus | reverse complement strand
CATGAAAAAACAAGTAGGCCCTGGGTGGGCTGAACGCACGATAACAGAACCCGCCTCTGCTCTCATCGGGATTCAAATCGCTCTTCCTACTTACACGCTCTATTACATCGACAGCCCGACCATCGCGTAAACAGACCAGAAATAAAAGCGGATAGATAGATAGATAGATAGCTAGATAGATAGATAGCTATATATAGATAGATAGATAGATAAGATAGATGAGATAATAGATAGATAGATAGATGGATTGATAGATAGATATATAGAAGAGATAGAAAAGTGACTGCAAGTTTGGTAATATATAGGCAGGATTTCAGTGAGTTTCGAAGCTTCGCGACAGACTAAAGCACGGTAATGCTACTATATCTCCACGTGCTCTGCTAGCAGGGCACGTAAAAGCAAGCACAAGCGCGTCATCAGAGAGAATTGTTCATGAGAGTAGTTGTCGGCTATCCGATTATAACACACATATTAGTTTCATTACACTCTCGTCGCTCATACATTTATAATGCTACGATGACAGTTAGGCAAAATGGTACTAGCGGAGAATAGAACGCCGTGGTGTCAGTGCAGCTAACGTGTAGTTGTCTGTTTCGTCAACCGCCCTAGATTTGCTACTTTCTGAAACGCACGTCGTCAGTGATGCCCTACCCTGGGTGGCCAGATCCCATTGATTCCTTCGATACGTTATCTGGTCCGCTTCCAGCCTTTCCTGGTCACGTTTGACTCCTCTACCAACGACTTTGGCATTGAATGAGTCTAGTGTGGCCCTAGTGTGGTCACTTCCGGTACGATTCCAAACACTTCCTACTGACTCAGGACACATCTGGCCAATTTTCGGACATCTGGCAGGATGCGGGCGTTTCTTTGGCGATAATGGCGGATATCCTGGAGCATCGAAGTCAGCCAACCTTCTTGCGCTGTTCGTCAATCGTCACGCCATCTACCGGGAACGCTACTGCCTCATCTTCGGCAAATACTTGATCAACTTCCTTTGGTCCAGGATGACGTCCTTATTCCATTCATTCGCTACGGGGAAATATCTGCCTCGCGCTGTAGGCTACGCATGAAGCTTACTGTATAGCTGTGCGCTATTGCCGAATAACATATATATATATATGCGATATTGTATACGGTCATTGCTATTGCAAGATTGCTCTAACCAATATAGCGCTATTGTGTCGCACAGCAAACACGAGAGACGAAAATGTCCGTCCACAACATAGGAAACTTGACATACGGCTACTGAAACGTAGGTCTTCCTACATTAGCTCGGTCTACGAGGCACGTTCTTTGACATTAAATAAACCCCTGCTGCAATAGTAACCGCCGTGTGCCCATAGTATCCGATGATGCTGCCCCTTTTCGATTACACATCGACGAAAACCCAGAAATCTCATTCAGTTTTCAAAATTTTAAATGTGAAATTTGAAAATCGATACATAAGAAGCTTTTGCGACCAATCGTATTACACGTTATTTTTCTCGCCTCCTCCAACCAACAAGAATACTCATTTAAAATAACAGTTATGATCTAAACTCTAACCCTTCCTTTTGTATACATCACCTATATAGCACTCTGACTCTTCTTCTTCTCGGGTCACTACACTACGCTCAACCTAGACACTGCAGCACACAGAACCTGGCACGGTGGTTGAAAACCTCAAGGTCTCCAGGTCTACAGGGCTCTTATCACACTACACTACACCTCGTTATCACTGTCAGTAAGAACATATGCTAGGTCATCTTAATACTAACCCACATCACGCGCGGATTCTTCCGCCCCCATCTTTACGATATGCTTGGAACAACCGAATATTTAGAACGCTAGCAATAGCTACCAAATAATACGTCCCGCCATTCTTCTTCTTCTTCTTTTTATCGGGTCACTACACTACACGCGACCTAGCCACTGCAGCACACAGGACCTGGCATGGTGGTTGAAAGCCTCGGGGTCTCCAGGTCTACAGGGCTCTGCCAATAGGGGACATTCCAGGAGCATTACTACTACTACTACTACTACTACTACTACTACTACTACTACTACTACTACTACTACTACTACTACTACTACTACTACAGGGGCGTAGCCAGCCTTTCCAAGAGAGGGGATTCCAAACTCAACACACATATACTAATAAAACTTTTCACAATTTTCGTTTCATGCTTTTATATACATACTGTATTAGATAGGTGCTATTTTGATACAAACCATGCGTTTCTTAGAGCAATAAATCTACAGAATTTGCCACAATCCGTTAACTGCTCTTTTCGTTGTTTTTTATTTACTAGCTGCGCTTTCGATTTTATGCTATCACCGTCCGCGCCCAATTAACATTTGTACTTAAGAAGCAAGAATATCAGAAAAGAGAAGACGCCTTGGCTGTTTTCTTGCAAAGATATCTATTGTTTCTTCGACATCAATGGGCTTGCTGTAGTGAATGTTTAGCAATGCTAGTCCAGACTCCTGCTCACTAGACATGGTCGCTCTTAGGTACGTCTTGAGCCGACGCAAAAAACTGAAAGAGCGCTCACACTCTGCAGATGTAATAGGTAACGTGCACATGAGACGCAGCAATGTGTGGACGTTTGGGTACGTTTTTTAAGTCTCGATCACACTCTGCCAAGGCCTGTGAAGCACTCTTGGGAAGGTCTTTTGGGATCTAAATCCGCCCACTTGCGCTTCCAACGGACGATATCTACGTCGGCAATGTGGGGTGATGGGAGGTCATCCTCGTAGTACCTTATGGCTTCTTGAGCTGCATTTCCTTCCTGATCGGATAACTCGGGTAGCAGAGAAAAGAGGGACGACATGACAGCATCATTTTTGGGATCAAAGTAAGTATTCATTTCAGAAAGAAGGTGATCAAGAAGAAGAATTGCGACTACTCGTTTGTAGTATTCCTCAGGGGTTTCTGCTTGCACATTGCTGCGATGCTGCTGCTGGTTAGCACGGCGAGGTCTCGACGGCTCAACATCGCTAATTGCCGCTGCAGTAACTGCCTTCGTGTACCACTGTCTAAAGTACTGATCGACGTTTGTGCAAAAACTTTGGAGATTTTTCTTGACGTCATTGATATGACAGTACGCAGCATAGACGTCTAGGTCTCTTTTCTGCAGTTTCACGCTTAGGGGCTTTATAGTGGACAGGCATTTCATAGCCGTTACGAGAGTGATTATGAAGGCAAAACTTGACAATGCATTGTAAAACCCGCTCGCCCTGCTTCTACTGTCAGTATCCCAGCCCCAGGCAGAATCTCCATACTGTTCCGCACACAGTCTCTAATTTGTGATGACCTCTAAAGCTCTCAAGATCGACGGGAAAAGATCGAAAAATACCTCATAGGCGTCATGCCGCTCTACCCACCGCGTCTTGCACATGCTCAACAATGTCGTTATTCTAGCCTCTGGTGCGTCTTTCTTGATTACTTTCAGAAGTAGAGCATTACGTTTTGGGGAATACTTAAAGAAATTACACACCTCGTTGAATGTCCCCAGCAGAATATCTTTCGTTTATTTTTTTCTTTTAGTCAATTATTTCTCAATACTTTAGTTGTATTATTTTGGGGGAGGCTAAAGAGGGGGGATTCCGGAATCCCCCCTGGATACGCCTCTGTTTACTACTATACTATTACTACTTCGTCTCATGATCGGCCGCCCCACACGGGGGAGATGATGGGTTAGTGAATCTAGCCCGCAAAGCTGGCCGTTATGTGCGCAAGCATTATAGAATGCATACATGCATGTATAGATGTCTACGCTTGGGTGCAGCGATATACATTAATACATGGATATATTGTTGATACGTATGTGTGACCTTTATCATCACTTTTCACTTTTCGTGGTGATGTAAAAATATACTGCGCTGGTGTTAAGTAATCGATGGATATATATATATATATATATAGTTATGTGATATACATATCTCATGCTTCTTCATGATCGTATCAGCGAGGAGACGGCGGCCATGTCCTCGTGTCAGAACTCCAAGCTTGTTAGCGTGACAATCACTCGACAGCACTATTCACTACTCGCAATTGGAACAATTACCGAAGCTGCAGACTTCATTACTGACGGCAGAAGCCCGCTAATCAAGCGGGCAACTCTCATTACAGACCGAGCGAGCAAAGAGCGATAGGCGGAACTGCCATTAAAGCTCGCGATTAGCAAAAATCGTGAAGAACGCCAAGATCAGCTGTTTCCCGAGGGAAAAAACCGGAAAAAAAACAAGAGAAAGAACAAGAAAAAGTCGGGTCCGGAATGAAGATAAAATGGCAATGAAAGTGAAGCCGAAGAAAAAAGAAAAGACGACGAAGAAGAGGAGGAAGTAAAAGAGGAAGAAGAAAAATGGAGAAAAAAAAACGACAACAAACATGAGAAATGTCGCGCAAGCATTCGAGCAAAAATAATAGTTGCTTTTTATTATAATCGTCTTGTAATCATAACTGTTATTATGCATTCTACATCTTTCATGTCATACAAACCCGAATCTGTGATAATTTCCGATCATGTATTTGCGTTTGCACGCGCCGCACAAGATAAAATACATGCTCGTTTATTGTCAGGATCTGACACACTGTTCTCGTAGCGGAGGAATTCCGCTTCATGTTACGCACGTATATAATCATCTGCTGGTACGGACGAACGCATCTCCGGCTTTATCCTAAGCAATTCAGACGTATAAAGCCGACTTACGTGATATCGTTGACAATCGACGTGAAGAAGATCCCACGGGACTGAGACAGGCGCTCGCGTTTTGCCTTCGCTCGTCTGCTTTGCAAGGAAAGCCAACTATAAAGACATAGGATGCCAAGTGCTCCAATCGCCCGCGACAGTAATGTTACCGCTATCACTGTCATGGACGGACCAATGCGCAGTAAACTATTACCAACACGTCCGTCGTTACTGACGCCGTTACCAACACGTCCGTCGTTACCGACGCCGTTACTAACACGTCCGTCGTTACCGACGCCGTTACTAACACGTCCGTTGTTACCGACGCCGTTACTAACACGTCCGTCGTTACTAACACGTCGTACTTAGCAGCGATAATAGTTATTTCGCAAGGAATTATTTTGCGACCTAGTCAAATACCGAATGGTAATACTATGTATATTATATTGAATAGTAAATTGTAGTGAATAGTAATACCACGTATATTGAATGGTAATAACTATTAAGAGCTAATAAATACCTTATAATTATATAATATTTATTAGCTCTTGATACTATGTATATTATACTGAATAGTAAATTATAGTGAATAGTAATACCATGTATATCGAATGGTAAAACTATTCATGTGCTCTGCTTACGTACGTTTGAGCTCATGATCAGCGAGGCCGCCTGCTGATAAATAATATCGGTTCTTTTCAGCGAAACGCTGCGATAAAAATTGGACGTCAGCCGCATGGCAGCGAACCAAGAGGAACGTTTAATTAATTTAATCTACGTGCACACATACATCGGCGTCAGTCATAATACGGCGCATTTCCCACGTGTTACATAACCGCGATTGCCACGAGGGATGCCATTGACGAAGGCAGACGAGATTAGAAATAACAGCAGGCCTTTAGTTATACGTACGCTACGTTTGGGAATCTGGTGTCGCTTATAAAAAATACATTAAAATATTTCTTCTCGGTTACAGAGATATGATGTCATTAAAGTTTGCTTGTCTCCATTGCCAAGTTAATTAGAATATTAGTAATGAGGGTACGTAATTCCATTAGAAGTGTGGTGATCAACAATTGAAGCGGCAACTAATTTGATTAAATCAAATAACGATATAATCAAATATTCAAATACACTGCATCAGTCAATGCCTACATCAATCAATGTCCGGCAGCTTTTCATATAAGTATAAAACGATTCTTTCAAAGTATATTCTCGCACAATTAATTATTAAAATTAATAATGTAATCTTTCATTAAATATATCGATTTCTGCATAACAAATTAGTTTATATTGCCCGGGGTAATATGTACATGCTCATTTTAATCAGAGCTTATACGTGTCACGAGCAGATGATGAGATAACTAGCTAATTTCCTCTCAACGGGAACAAAGCAATGCATTACCACGTTCACGCGAGAGGAAAGAGTATACGCGTATACAGCGTCGACATTTTCATAGATTCGTTTCACGGTACCAACCAGTGGCATCGACATTATGTAAATTATTGAAGTCATCCTCTTCATGCGTTACTTACCAGAGGAGGTTTCATAATTCATGATTATATAATCAGGAATAAATGCTATCGGAGTTATTTACAGATTATATTATGTATGATAGCTGTTCGGAGTTCGTGTTGGCAACACTGATATCCATCCTGTTTCATCAGTGCGTAACTTAGGATCCTGGTTTGACTCTATTGATCCATGAATGATAATGAGGAATCATCCATCTATCCATCCATCCATGAATTTATCCGTGTCAATACATGTAACCAAGGCCTATAAGGGAGCATTATTTTGGCTACTGAAAGCCAACGTTTACGTATAAGTACATTTTTATCGAGTGACAAACTAGCTACTGTCATACATGCTTTCATAACCAGCCGACTAGACTATTGTAACTTTCTTCTGTATGGACTTTATAGCACTAATCTGGCAAAGTCACAAAAGGTGCAGAACGCTGCAGCAAGACTGCTGATCTCAACTAGAAAATATGAACATAATTATTACGCCTGTTTTACATGAACTGCACTGGCTACTATGCATACTACTATGGCTGCCTGTTAAATCAAGAATACACTTTAAAATTTTATCACTTACTTTTAAAGCATTACATGGTTTGGCCCCGAATTACATCAGAGACTTAATTAGTGTTAGAGAACAGGGACGTTATTCTCTGCGTTTAAATACCAGTATAGTGTTGCGAGTACCAAAAGGGAAGATATGCTGGCTAGTCAATTTTGGGAGACCGCATCGCTTTAGGGCATAGCAGCACACTAAAGTTGATGGACGAACTTCTGTCGACACTGCCGTAATATTCAACACTTGGTACTTTCTCAAAGCTATCGTTAAGGATCTATCTCTTTAAATTAGCTTTTAAAGTAATATCGATTTTATCTTATTTAGTAATTACGTACGTAGTCAACTTACGTAATATCATTGTATCTCGCAGTTGTATCGATATATCTCACATGTACCTCTACTATCTCTCATGTATCACCCATCTATCTATCACTCAATTAATATCTCACATGTACCTCTACTATCTCACATATATCTTTCATATTTATTATCATTTCATTTTATTATTCAGTCGTTTGCGATATCGATGTGCTGCGTTTTGATCATTGTTATGTGAAAGGCGCAATATAAAGTAAATAAATAAATTATAAATAAATTAATAATAAATAAATAAATAAATAAATAAATAGATAAATAAATAAATAGCTGCAGACCCACGTATCATACGCGACCTGGGGTTATCTATATATTTCACTGTCAGGTCGTGTTTCACATATATAGGTACTACAGACATGGCGGTGTTGTCACACCGACGGTGATACGAACTGAGTTTGCACGAAGTAAACACGAAAATGTGACGACGATCACGATGTTGACACGATGTCTGTCTGCTGAAATCTCAGCGTACGTTCAATAATAACGACATATGTCCGAAGTTGTAGTATCAACGCACAGGTCTAGCACGCACTAACTTATCAAGTCTCATCCTATCCATCCATCTATCCATCCATTCATCCATCCATCCACTATTATCATCCATTGTCGTACGCCAATTCTATCCATCCATCCATCCATAGACCGTCCGTCATGCTAATCCTATCCATCTCATTATAACATCCATTGGCGCATTGCATCACATCATCTCGTCGCATGCTATACCATCGCATGTCATCCAATGCGTCGTACCATACTATCGCATCCATCGCATGCCATACCATCCATACGATCTATCCATTCTCATCATCCATCCTTCATTCATCCATGCCATCCATTGCATTCGCATCCATACGCGTACGTCCATACCATGACCATCCATCGCCATGACTATCCATACCGTCCATCTATCGCATTCTATCTATCCATCCATACCATCATACCCATGCCATACCATTTTATCCATCCATGCCATCGATATCCATCTATCCATGACCATGCCATCCATCTATCCATTCATAGTCCATCCATCGCGTCCGTCTATCCATCGCATTCATCTCTCTATCCGTCCGTCCATTAATGACCATCCTATCCATCCATCATACCATTCAATCCATGCCATCACCATTTTATCCATCATCCCATCCATCTATTCATCATCGCATCCTATCTATCCATACCACCATCATCCCATGCCATCCGTGCGTCTATCTTATCCTCTTCAGTCCATGGCCATGCTCATCCATCCATTCATACATCCATCTAATCGCATCCATCCATAACCATGCCATCATCCCATCTATGCCATGACCTACCATTCCATAGCCATCCTCGATCCATGCCCCATCCATGCCATCCATCCATCACATTCCGTCCGTACCGTCGTCTGTATCCATCATCCATCCATCATCCATGCATTCCATTCCATTCCAATAAGCGCATAGCCAATCATTCTATCGGCATCCATTCCATGCCATCCATTTATCCAATCTTAATCCATGCCATCCATCCATCCAATAACCCTCCATGGCCATCATCCATACCATGCCATACGCTACCATCCATCCATATTCGCATCCATCATCCATGCCATCCATCGCCATCCATTTCCATGCCATGCCTCATCCATCCATTCCATGCATCATCCATATATATATATATATATAATATATATATATATATATATATACAACTATGAACTGGCCAGCTAGCCGCAGGTAGGTCGACACTGCAGTGTGAACTGTCTTCGCGCGGCATCGGACGAAATGCTATCGTCATCTATCATCAGACAACTTTAATGATAATAAACCTATTTATTTTTAATTTATTCTGTATACATTCCAGTAATCCCATATAAACATGAATAGCGCTATTGTTTAGTTATCTATTGTTATGTAGTTCTAGTAGTAACTATAGCTCGCGTACGGTTGCCTGCCCGGAAACCGTACGCGGGCCATAGTTTTACCGAAGTCGTAGATCAATATTTATATGGGTTTTGTTCTGCCTGTATATTGTTGTTTTCAGCTTGTTGAACTTTTTTGTTTGTTTCTAATCTTATTGGCCGCTATTTTATACGAAAATTGCAGGTCCTAACTATGCACGTAAAATTTCGTCATGTTAAGCCTCACGTGTCGCCGTCCCGCCAAATTAACAACACTTGTGCAAATGCGCACGAGAGCGCGTAAAAGTACCGTGCGAGAAAACGCGTTATTTTACGTGCACGCCGCTGTCGTATTTCGGCGACGTAACGGTTATATGCGCGCCATTGTATAAGAAATATTCACATCATATTTTCACGTAAAATCTCGTTACATATGCTCGTCAGAAAAATCTATGTAAATGTGGCGAGCAAAAAGTATCGCGCGTAGGAAAATGCGTTACGTTTAATCGTTACATGCTGCAGTTTACTGCCACCGTCGGCGCCGCTTCGGATAGGATGCTGCCGTATCGGTAACAATCCTTCAACGTGGATGACTCTCCTGTCTATGGCTGTAAGTGCGGCAATGCGAGCATATTCGTCGACTGTGCGTCGCTGTCCCGGATGATGTTCTGGCCGTATCCAATCGACAGATGCGAGAGTTAGCGCGGTCGTTCCATGTCGTTGTCACATGGAGCAGTTGAGCAACAGTACTGCAGCGCAGTTGTGATGTTTCCCGCTGGGGTGCGAGAACTGGATGATCCTTGGCCGACACGTGCTTGCAACGGCAGATCGAGGTCACAGGCTCACCGGGGTGTGATAGGCGTTGGCCGTTGTTAATCATGATGAGGAATTCTCCAGTTTCTCCTGTGGCTCTTCATTGTTCATTAGGTAATATTTGTTCTCGTGGCTCAGGCACTTCGAATTAGTTCTTGATCCTTCTATTAAGTAGCCACTGGATTTGTCGAGCTTGGTAATATAAAAGTTTTTCCTGGCATAAAGCAGAGATGGCAATTTTTTAAGGAGATGTTGTTTGTATTGGGCTTGCTGATGTGATGATTGACGCATTGATTTCATAATTTTTCTTGTCGTCCTTTCAGTTTCACAGATGTGCTTTGAGAGCTGCAGCTGCTCGTTAAGCAGTATTTCCTGTTTCGAAGCGATAACACGCTATGTGTGTTTAGTATGACGTTGTTTAAATGTTGCCCTCTGTAAGTCCTATGTAGTTCTTTCTATGGTGTCCTCTCGCCTCTGTAGTTACGTGTGCGTTTGGTAGAATAGGCTAGTTGATAGGCAGTTACTGTCGAGTGGGGCATATGTTCTTCGTTTCGGCAGGTTGCATCCTTTCTGGGAGGGATGGGGTTGTGCGCATGGGGTTATTTTGGTCTTGTTGTGGCTTGTTAATTATGGGTTGCTATATTTTCGCGTGGCAGCTGTAACTGACTTTTTACGTTGTTTCTTGTTGAAGATAGAGTGGAATTTTGCTGTCTTTGTGAAATGCCTTCCTGGATGAGGTTGAAGGAAGGTTTTGCCAATAATTAGTTTGATAGCGTTTTGACCTGTATGGAGGGTTAAACCAGATGTATGTCCTTCCTGGTTCTTTCTATGTGTGGTGCAGATGTGTTGGCCGGCTAGCGTAGTCAGGGTTTTCGGGTAAATCCCGCTTGTTTTTAGAGCTGTTTCGTACGATAGGCTTGGCTTTTGTCAAATACTTGCCTTGCCTGCACGAGATGTCAGTATATCGCTGCGGTGATAGAATGCGGGTAGTTGTTTAATTATAGTAGGTGGATGGTGTTTGATTTTGTGTTGATGGTAGAGGGCGGCTGCGTCATTCCGTTTTCTGTAGGGGGGTATGATCCGTTTGGTTAGATTATTAGATTGTTTAGAGGGAACACATTAAACAACGTGCATACTAAACACAAGGCTTATCGTTTCGAACAGGAAAATACGCTAACAGCACTGAGCTGCGTCAAAGCCAGAACACTGGAAACTGAAAGACGACAAGAAAAATTATGAAAATCAATTGGTCAATCATCACTTCAAGCAAGCGCCATACAACAACATCTTCTAAAAATGCATCTCTGGCTTAGGTCAGATAAAACTATTTATATTACCAAGCCGGACACAATCCAAGGCCTACTTAATAGAAATCAGAACTAATTTCGAAGTGCCGGCACGAGAACAAATATTACCTAATGCAACATGAAGAGCACAGGAGAAACTGGAGAATCCTCATCATATTAACGCAGCAGGTCCCAACGCTAATCAGCAGTGAGGCTGTGACCTCGATCTGCGTCGCAAGCACGTGGCAAGATCATCAGTCTCGACCCCAGCGAGAAACATCACAACTGCCGCTGCGGTACGTGGTCAACGCTACCATGGACAACGACATTGACGACGCTAAGCTCTCCGCACTGTTCGGATGGACTACGGGCCAGAACATCATCGACCAGCCCCGCGACGCAGCAGTGAGTGTCGACGACATTGCGGGCACTTAACAGCCATCGACAGGGAGAGTCATTCCACGTTGAAGGAGGTTACCTGATACGGCAGATCCCCATGCGCGACAGCGCGCGACGGGAGGTACATGGCAGCATGTAACGTAACTCAACGCATTTTCCTACGCGATACTTTTAATGCTCGCACAATTACATAATTTTCTGACGAAGATATGTAACGATATATTACGGGAAAATATGAGTGAATTTGGTGCGTATAAATGGGCGCAAGTAACGTTAGGTCCGCGCGAAGATATGCAGCGGGTGACGTAAAATTAACGCGAGTTTTCTCGCAACGATACTTTACGGCGCTCTCGTGGGCGCATATTGCCATTGTTGTTGAATTGGCGACGGAGGACCAAGAGGCTTACATGACGAAATTTACAGGAGGATAGTAGGACTGACTTCTTCGTATAAAATAGCGGCATTAATGATTAGAAAGCGAAACAAAAAGTTAAATTAAGTCGAACACAATATATCCAGGCAGAACAAACCCAATATAAAATATTGGATCTACGACCTTCGGTAACTATGGCCGCGCGTACGCGTTTCCGCCAGGCAACCGTACGGCGGAGTCTATAGTTACTAGAACTAACAATAACAATAGATAATAAAACATAGCCGCTATTCATGTTTATATGATCTATGGAATGTATAAAGGTTTATTATTCATGTAAAGTTGTCCTGAGATCAGCGCAAGCGGTGAAACCTGAGTAACAGCAAAAAATGATGTCTTGTGGTTTAATCCTATTCTACAATATTTACGCTCTGCAATTAAATCATTGAGCCACCTCTAACACACAGTGTAGACCAAAGCATACAGATGTATACATATATATTATATATATATATATATGCATGGCGAACGCCGCACACACACAGCGCACGCAGCGCCAGGCACAACAACCGACAGCACACACACACCACACACACACACACACACCAACACACACACACACAACCTCACTACCACCACACACCAGGCCACAACCCACACACAGCAGTCACACTACAGCATAGCTTTCGGAGACTTACATCTCGTTCCATCAAGGTCAAGCAGTACAACTTGAATAGGCAAATAATCCAAAACAAATAACAATAGCGTTATAGATAATCAATGAGGTGCAACGAATTCGGCGCGTTGCGCAATGAACCGGCGCGACGAAAAGAACACGCAATACGATATACACACGCAACAAACACACACATAAAGACAGCACACCACACACACACCACAACACAGCATCGGCACACGAGCACAGCGCACAACCACTCAAATCGGCATCCCATCTCGCACATCGCATGCCATCCTCTCATCCATCCATGCCATTCATCCATACCCATCCATGCCCATGGCATCCATCAATCCATCGATCCGATCATCCATCCATCGATGTCATACTATCCATCGCATCATCATCGCATTCATCAAGGTCCGATGCCATCAATCCATCCATCCATCCATTCCATGCCATACCATGCCATGCCATCCTCATCATCCATCCTATGCCATCGCCATCGCATCCATGGCCATTCCATGCCATCCATCCGCATCCATGCCATGACGCATCCATACGCATCTCCATCATGCTATCCATGGATATGTACAAGACCTCTTCTACTTGGACCCCGCAAACAGGTCGCTTCGCAGCTCTAGATTATTACATCTTGAAGAGTCGTCAAGAAGTTTCCAACTACTTCTCATATCCACGCAGAGCTCGATCGTCTAACCTTACCACGACGGAACTTGCAGCGATCCGATCCCTTCGGAATCGTCAGGACATCGTAATTAAACCCGCTGATAAAGGGGGAGCCGTTGTTGTATAGAGCCGAGATCTCTACATTCGAGAAGGTGATAAACAACTTTCGGATAAAAATCTTTATTCCAAACTTGCCGGTGATGTAACTCCTGAAATTCAAATTCTTGTCAAAAACCTAATTACATCATTGATTAGTAATAACGATCTTCCAAAAGAGGCTTCCAACCTCCTTATTGAAACACCTAAAGCGGCCAGATTTTACATGCTTCCAAAAATACATAAGCCTGATACACCAGGACGTCCTATAGTTTTAAACTGCAGTTTCCCTACTGAACAGATCTCGGCTTTCTTAGAAGACTTGCTGTCACCTAAGGTACAATCGCTAACAACATACGTCCAAGATACGTCTCATGCTCTAAGCATATTTGATAATTTTTGTTTTAACAATGATACAGATAAATTCATATTCACACTGGACATAAAATCTCTATACACTGTGATACCTAATAATCAGGATTGAATCGCTTTACGGTATTTTTTAGACAAGCGGTCGGATAATTTTCCGAATACTGATACCCTGATACGTTTACCCGAACTAGTTTTAACCAAAACGTGTTTTACTTTCAATGGGAATTTTTGTTCTCTATGTAATGGCGTCGCTATGGGTACGAAGATGGGCCCTAGCTATGCGTGTCTATTTGTCAGCTACATTGAATAAAAAATGTTCGCGTCCTTCACTGGACCCAAACCGAGCCTTTATCTTCGGTATATTGATGACGTTTTTGGAGCCGCATCTATGAATTTTCTGATTTGCAAAATTTTATCGACCATGTCTCATCTTTCCACCCTTGTCTAAATTATACATACTCTACATCATCTGATAGACTTCCTTTTCTTGACATGGTTGCTATTATCTCTGGTAGAAACTTAGTTACCTTGGTGTTTTCTAAACCTACTGACACCCATTCTTATCTTTTGTATTCTTCGTCTTACCCTCGCCACACTAAAAATAGCCTCCCGCATTCTCAATTGTTACGATTAAAAAAGATATGCAGCTCAAAAACTGATTTTAACACAAAAGCTTTTAATATGATTGAATGTTTTACACGCCGTGGCTATAATCAATCTAATCTATCTAAGAAATTAAAAAAGAGACGTCCCTTAAATCGGGCGTCGTTAATAACCTCTAGAAAAAACGGCGTGAATAAAACGTCAGACAGATGTCTATTGGTTTTAACCTATCACCCTT
>NW_014577214.1:351523-352453 GCF_000485595.1 Priapulus caudatus | reverse complement strand
TATAGCATGTTATGGCTCTTGGTATATATCTATAAGCTACTAGCCATTGACGACGGTGTTTTTACAAAATGAGGCTTATTGAGAAGATTTTGTGACATTTTAACATCGTAACGATGCTCCTAGGTGGTGTGTTTCTAAACTACTTGTTTTTCAGCTCAGCGCGGCCGCTGACACACGCACACACATAGGCACGCACGCGCGCAAGAACGCGAGTTGGACGGAGGCGGAGATACGCGCGAACACGCGCGCACGCACGCAGGCACGCAGGCCCGCACGCACGCAAGAACGCACGTCGACGGAGGCAGAGATACGCGCGAGTATGCACGCACGGACACACACGCACACATGCGCGCACACGCGCGTGGACGGACGTAGAGACAAGCAAACACGCACACAAGCACGTGGTCGGAGGCTGACATACGCATGCACGCACTCACGCACGCACGTGAACAAACGTAGCAAAATGCATACACGCAAGCACGCACGCACGTGGGCAGACATAGAGACAAGCGTACACGCACGCACGCACGCACGCACCCACGCTTCCATGTTAGCGGATACGGTCTCGTCTAGGTGCGAAGATCAATTACCGGCGAAAGCAAAGTCGTCGCTATTCGCAACTTTCTCTAGCTCTATTAATTGCTTCAAGTCAACAGTGGGCAAAGCAAGGCAAGTGTGAAATTATCCATGAATTGCCTCTGTGCGACATCGCCCATTGCGATTCGCCACCATAGCCTTGCTTGTCTTTCAGAGTGAGTCATGGTGGCAGCCTGCGCATGCCTATGGCGGCGAATCAAAAATCCCAATTTTAAACAATACATTTAGAAATAAAATCTTATATAAAAGGAAAAAAAAATTAAACAAATTGAGTTAATACATTTTATATTAAAAGCCAATTTTTGTATAAAGCTATATATTCAAAAATATATA
>NW_014577214.1:341438-350925 GCF_000485595.1 Priapulus caudatus | reverse complement strand
CTGCCTCGGGTGTGTCGTTATGCTTAAACATCTATCTGCTACGATGCACACACATGCCACACGGTCGCCGCGTTTACGAGAAAAACAAGAAGAACAAAGTGCCGCATGATTTTCGCGTACGCGCAACACGCGGCGCGCAGGCACGCATCAACACGCGGTCGCGCAGCATCCCGCAGCGAAACATAAGCAGCTCGGCGGGCGTGCGTGCCGCGGCGCGTATAATTATATGCTGTATGTGCTGTGTGTGTGTGTGATCGTGATGGTGTGTGTGTGTGTGTGTGTGTGTGTGTGTTGCGTGTGTGTTGCGTGCGTGCGCTTGTGTGTGGCGGCGTTCGCCGTGCGTGCGCGCGTATGTGCGGTGTTCGTGCCGTACGTGGCTCGCGCCTGTAGCTTGCCTCTGTGCGGCATTCGTGCGTGCGTGCGCGTGTGTGTGCGGCGTTCGTGCGTGCGTGCGCGTGTGTCTATACATTAGCGCCAACTTCTCTGCTTTCTGCTTCCTGCTTCATCCGATATTTCGCTGCTCCGACCAGTAACAATTACTGATTACGCTGTGATAGCGTCTGCTACAGATAACAGCGCCTATAACGATTGCAGAGAGAACATAATAGCCTGTCAGATCAAAACATGTCGTAGGACTCAATTCGGACATTATGAGTAGTTTTATCAGAAAGACCATTTAATTCTGGCTATTTTGACACCAAGATCTTCTTCCTAGGTCACATGGTTCAAAAGTTATGAGCATCTGAGTCGTTGGAATCGGGCCAATTTTGGGAAACAAAGTTCAGAGTAATTAGGTCATAAAGTTAAAGTTTGTTTTCATTTGGCCTTCATTTGGACAAAAATCTGAAAAAATATCTTCCCATTGAGCTAGACACATTTTTTGCATGCACGTACCAGACATAATAACCATCCACTGTATGAAGTACGAAAATGGTAGCTTACAGTTAAGGTAAGTAATTCAGGTAATTAATTAGGGTAATTAAAACATTAATTATCTGTATAGAAATTGATACACAAAAATCTGAAAAAGCAGATTTTTTTACATTCTTTGCAGAAACAACTCTCTTTGCAGTCTGAACGGTTTAATAATTATGCAACAGATGTCACTCAATAGATTCGAAAATTTCCAATCCGCCACTTTTCAAATCAACGAAATCGGACAATTTATTGCGGATTTAGGTCAATTTTAGCTAGCAGCAAAAAGTTATGGAAACTTTTTGGAAATCCGCACTTTTGGACACGCAAATAAACACATAAAGACACACTTTTGGCCAGTTTTATTGATGTAACATCGAACATGGATAACTACTAAAGGTATTTAAGACAAAAAAAAATCGGCTTTTTACTACTTTTAGGTGAAAAATCATACATTGAAGTCCTACGGCATGTTTTGATCTGACAGGCTACCAATTAAGTAAAATAAAATATTCCCTATTTGCAATTCTTTCATACATTTTATACACAAAGACAAAAGTTAATATTATAACTTGTAATTTTGCGAACAAACAGAGGCGAGGGTCATCGTATAATTGATAACCAACATTATAGATGTATTATACGTAATTGAAATAAATGAGAGTGCATGCGATCTGGAGTAACATAGGATTAAAAAATCCGCAGAAAGAGTTCCGCAAAAAGCGGACGCGTTTTGGGTTTTTCGTACGGCATAAACCCCCATTTGAGACATACATACAATAACAACACAACAACAACACAACATAAACCTCACCTGAGCCAAGAGCGACCGTGAGGTCTTCAATCGATTTGGAATATAATCGACATATTATGTTCTCTCCGCTGACAAGAACATGTGTATCGTACAGATTCTTAAATTTATTTTTATTTTATATATATATGAGTGTGTGTGGGGGGTACATATACTGTATAGACGGATAATACTACCCCGACACCACACGCACACGCACACGCACACATACACATCCCATCCACATGTGCAGACACACTCAGCACACACACACACACACACACACACACACACACACACACACACACACACACACACACACACGCACACACACGCGTGCACACACACGCGCACTCGTATTACAATGCATGACTTATTTACTTGCACGAGCGTCGCTAGCTATTCATGTAATATCGGCGTACAATAACCCGCCAGTTACCATCTACAGGAACGTGCAGCCAGATAATATGTGAGAAGTGCCATTTTCAGATCTCTGCGCAAAAAAATCCCAATTGCGGCATTGCCATGTAGCCAAGTTTGTTAATGGAAGCCACAAAGGCTGGCAGCCATTGTTCACGTCACGAAGTTAACGCGTAAAAAATTAGAAGGCGTCTAAAATAGGTAGCATTGAAAGCCGCCGCTCCCGTTATGCTAGGAGGTATACGCTGACTCTTTCGTAATTTTGCTTGAGAAGAGTAATAATTATTATCTTGCACACAGAACGCGTGCGCGTACATGCACTCGAGTGCTTATGTTATCACACTCGCACACGCACGCACGCACGCACGCATATAGGCACTTGGAGCGTTTCAATAAAATATAATGCTAAATAAATACGAAATCTATTTACTACAAAAGTCTTAATGTTTCTATACTCTCTTTCACCTATTATTGCCGACAATTTCCTGTAAATGCCGATATTATTATAAAATATATATTTAAGTGTCAGTGTGCAGCAGCGTGAGCAATGGCGGCCGCCAACGTTTGTTGCACATGAGCATCTGGACGGCATTTACAGGAAATTGTCGGCAATAATAGGTGAAAGAGAGTATAGAAACATTAAGACTTTTGTAGTAAATAGATTTCGTATTTATTTAGCATTATATTTTATTGAAACGCTCCAAGTGCCTGTGCACGCACGCGTGTGTTTACGTGCTCACGTTGCATAATGGAAACTATATGCATCGGCACAACATATTCGCTATCCCATAAGGACGACTAAATGCACGTATGCGCAGTTATAAAATATCCCGTTAACCAGCGAATTCGCGAAAATTCAAATTTGTTAAATCTAATACATATTGAACGACCGCACCGGCGACTTTCGACGTATTATGAAACGTATATTTGCTCGGTGTAAAATCTATCGCCGCATACTTTATTTCCAATATTTGTTATCACGTTATACAAGCCCTGAAAATGCGTCTAATTTATAATCGGCCGAATATTCGTACTCGGCTGGAGAAACAAGGCATGAGAAGGTTATGGGTGAAGCTGCAGAAAGGAATGCGACGTTCCAGATAACAGTTTCCCGGCAAGAACGCGAGACATCGCCCATTAAACCAGATCAGGTTATTTGTACCAACAAATTTCGGAAACATTCAAATCGAATTACTCGCTTACTCATAGGATGACAAATAAATCTCACGACGATGGAACGCGTCTCGACTATACACTTGACAACTAAGATGCGGGTTGTTAAATTATAGACAATAATCTTTAATTTGTTACCAAAGTCGTTATAGCCCTACAGGGTGTGCTACCGAAATCGTTTCGGGGGCAATTAGCTCATGGGCTATTAGTGGAAGATGAGCCAGGAATAATTTATCGGCTAGTATATTGGATACGCCACGGCACATTTTAATGTCTGGACAAATTATAACATAGTTTATCACGTTAATTTAATTAATTAAAATATCAAATTCCATTGAGCATTAATGATTATATATCCGGCTGATGGTCGCATATTCATTGCAGGATACCTACATTTGATCTGCTTTTAGGTAGGTATGAAAGAAGTGCGCAAGAATGATAATTTGAGAATATGTGGAACCTGTCACGCACCGCCGACAAGCAGAGTATATCTGAAATAATAAAATTAGAAAAAAACCTGTGCGCCTACGTTAAGTGTGTGTTAAGAGTGCGCGCCTGCGTGTGCGCGTGTGTGTTTGCGTGTGTATGTGTTTGCGTGTGCGTCCGTGTGTATGTGTTTGCGTGTGCGTGCGTGTGTATGTGTTTGCGTGTGCGTGCGTGTGTATGTGTTTGCGTGTGCGCGCGTGTGTATGTGTTTGCGTGTGCGTGCGCTTGTGCGTTCCACGTGTTCGAGAGGAACGAATAACATGCAAAGATTGTGGAAAAGCTAGGTATATGCGTTATAATGCCATCGCGCATGCGCGCTCCGCCTGGCGACAAAGACATGAAAGTACGATTACCATTTTAACAACGTTCATCAGAAAGGAATTACGCGCTTTCTCTGGCGCTTCCTTTAGGACGGTTTATATCGACGTAATATATTCAATTCTGTACGATTCGCTTTGTGTTATGTGTATCTACCGCGCATATATACGTATACACTCGCGATAAAAGTCCAAATATGCATAAAACTATCTTCCACGCTTCTTGCAAGTTTCTATTTATTCATCTCAAACACCGTAAAAATGCTTCGTTGATAATCACGCGTTTCTATAGCACAGACGTGTTATTATATGAAATTGGTTTCTCCACGTTAATTGGGTTATACGTAGTTTTCACCATGCGCTACTCTAATGAAAGAGTGGTGGTTTGTACTGAAGATTCGGTTTCAACGCTCTGCTTAGTTCGACTAGTCGTTCAGCTTAGTTAGCGCGCGGCCATAGAAACCTGCCTCTTATTACAGATGATCAGAAGAGACGAGGTGCGAAATTCAGCCATGTCCTTTCGTCGTCAATGGACACAGTTCAGAACCGGAACTCAAGCCGAAGACTCGCTGAATCGTTCTCTGAAGAGCTTTAATTAGCAGCAAAGCAGAAACTCAGCGAGCCGAGCGAATGGCGATTTTATCTGCCGGGGAACACCGAAGCAGTGTGTGTCATTAGAGACTTCCTGAATGGTCGCGAGTATTTTGATGCACTGCATAACCGCTGGTCTCTAATTAAAAAGAAGAAATCGAATCACACAGATGACGTCGGTTATTGACCTATCATGATTATCCGGCCACACGGAAGCTTGGTATTGTGGCGGCAGGAAATTGCCTGTAAATGTCAAGTCAATTCTGCGCGTAATCGCTGGTAACGTTCGTTGGACGTGGAACTAGTCGAATGAAATTTATAGACGATGAATGCGTGTTTGAACGCGCGTCGTATGTATTCGCGTGTGTGCGTGCGTGCGTGCGTGCGGTGCGTATACGTGTCGGTGTGCGTAGGCGTATCCTTGCCCGTGTCTGTGCGCGTGCGGGCGTGCGTGTCTGTGTGTGTGTCTACGTGCGTGCCTGCGTGTGTGCGGGCATGCGTGCGTGTCTGTCGGCTGGATCACATCCACACTGTATGCTACATAGGAGCTTTATCAGCCTAGCTACGCATGATCTCAGAATACATGCGTATAGCGTATGGTGCTGCTCGGGTTGTCGTAAAACAAGCAGCGTCAATTAACAAATAGCTCATGTTATAATACTGCAACCTCCATCACCTCTACACACGTATTAAGAATGCACGCAACCTTACTCTTCCGTTCTTAGTGTCGTACCTTCATATTACTAATTCAGGTTGCATTCAGTGAGATAATGGCTTGCTTGGCGATATTGGGCTCAGGTTTAAGCTGCTAGCATCATCTTGGGGTGACAGTACCACCATGGTCTGACAAATGGCTTTTATCAGGTAACGTAATCAATAGGGAGTATGTAAGTGAATGTTCACGCGCACGCACAAACACATCCACCCACGCATACGCCCGCATGCACGCACGTGCGCACGAACGCCCACAATCGCGCGCGTACACCACCTAAAGCCTAGCGCACACATCCGAGCAAAACAGGAAATTTTGTTTTCCAGCGTTTCGCGTTCTGCTCGGCGAGCAAGCGCACACACGCCACCCGACACAGCACACATCTGAGCAAAACATACAGAAACACGGGTGTTGCTATCCCCCGGGCGTGGAGAGACGGTCCCGCAACGTGGCAGCACTAGTGTTAGTATTAGGGTTAGGATCAGGGTTAGGGTTAGGGTAAGGGTTAGGGTTAGGGTCAAGGTTATGGTTAGGGTTAGGGTTAGGGTTAGGGTTTTTGCATCATGATATCTGTCCCCACACCATAGATAAATTTTTGTGGATGACACCCCTATATATAGAGATCCGATATATAGATATTTAGTGTTAGGGTTAGTGTTGGAGTTAGGGTTATGGTTACTGTTAAGTTTATAACTGTATCACGTGACCGTCCCTCCACGCCCGAGGGATAGCAACGCCCAAGAAACACTGCGTACAGCGCTGCTGTCACATGACATCCAAAATAGCCATCCAATGGACATCCAATTTTGTGTGTTATGTGATATTTTTAAAGATATTGATTGGAGACCGTCTGTGGCGTTTCGCTGTGTAGCAGAACGATTGACGCACACACCCGAGCAAAACGTACGTTCAGGCGAAAACAAGCTCCGCGAATCAAACATTGCTTGTTCAGCGAAACACGCTCAGCTGAGCAATGTTTTTTGTTTCGGGAATCCGCACACAGCCACGAACATCGAGCGAAACACGTTTTGCTCCACGTTCAGGTGTTTTGCTCGGGTGTGTGCGTTATGCTTAAACATCTATCTGCTAACATGCACACACACACGTCGCGCGTTTACGAGAAAACAAGAAGAACAAGTGCGCATGATTTCGCGTCGGCACACGCGCGCGCGCACGCACGCATACACACGCGTGCGCGCATGCAGCGAACATAAGCAGCCGCGGGCGTGCGTGCGCGCGCGTATATATATATATGTATGTTTATGTGTGTGATGTGGATGTGTGTGTGTGCGGTGTGTTGCTGCCAGGCGCGCGTGTCGTGTGTGTTGTAGTGTGTGTGGTGTGTGTGCGTGTGTGTGCGTCGCGTGCGCTTGTGTGGCGGCGTTCGCCGTGCGTGCGCGCGTATGCTGCGTTGTTTCGTGCTACTCCTGCTCGTGTGATGTGCGGCATTCTGCCGTAGCGGTGCGCGTGTGGGCGGCCGTTCGTTGCGTTCGCTTGCGCGTGTGGTCGTATACTATTAGCGCCAACTCTCTGCCGTGTTCTTCGTTCCTGCTTCATCCGATATTCGCTGCCCGACCAGTAAACATTAGCTGATTCGCTTGGATAGCGCTCTGCTACAGATAAGCAGCGGCCTATAACATTGCCAGAGAGAACAGTAATAGCCTGTCAGATCAAAAACATGCTCGTAGGGACTCAATGGCGGACATTATGAGTAGTATTTATCAGAAAGACATGTTAATTCTGGCCTTATTTGACACCCAAGAGCTTCTTCCTATGGTCACATGTTCCAAAAGTTATGAGCATTCTGCAGTCGTTTGATCGCGCCGCCAATTTGGGGCAAACAAGAAGTTCAGAGTAATGAGGTCATAAAGTTTAAAGTTTGTTTTCATTTGGCCTTTTCATGTTGGACAAAAAATGCTTGGCAAAAAAATATGCTTCCCATTGATGCTAGAACATTTGCATGCAGTCGTACCAGACTAAAAACCATCCACTGCTAAGAAGTACGAAATGGTAGCTTACAGTATAAGGTAGTAATTGCAGGTAATTAATGAGGCGTAATTAAAAACATTAATTATCTGTTTATAGAATATTGCATACATCAAAAATCTGAATAAAGCAGAAATTTTTTTTACCATTCGTTTGCAGAAACAACTCTCTTTGCAGCGTGAACGGTAATAAATTATGCAACAGATGTCACTCACATAGATTCGAAATTTCCAATCCGCACTTTCAAAATCAACCGAAATCGCCGACGAAGTTATGCGGATTTAGCGTCAATTTTAGCTGAGCAGCAAAAAGCTTTATGGAACTTTTGGAAAATTCCGCCACTTTTGGACAGCGCAAAATAAACACATAAGACCACTTTGGCCAGTTTTATTGTAATGTAACATCGAACATGGATAACTCTAAATGGTATTTGAAGACAAAAAAATCGGCTTTTACTACTTTTAGCACGTGAATAAATCAGTACATTGAACTGTCCTACGGCCATGGTTTTGTCTGACAGGCCTACCAATTAAGTAAAATAAAATATTCCCTATTGCGAATTCTTTTCATACATTTTATACACAAAGACAAAATTAATATTATAACTTTGTCCTAATGTGCGACACAAACAGAAGCCGAGGCGTCATCGTATAATGTAACAACATTCATAGATGTATTATACGTAATCGAAATAACAATGAGAGTGATGCCTATCGCGCATCTGGAGCTAACATAGGAGTAATAAAATCCGCGAAAAGACTTTCCGCAAAAAGCGACGCACCGCGTTTTGTTTTTCGTACGCATACAACCCCCATCTGAGACATTTAATCATACAATAACAACCAACAACAACACAACATAACCTCACCTGCAGCCAAAGACGACCGCGCTGAGTCTTCAATCGATTTGCGAATATAATCGACATATTATGTCTACTCCCGCTGACAAGAACATGTGTATCGTACAGTATCTTAAAAGTTTATTTTTTATTTTATGATATATACTGAGTTGTTGTGGGGGCTACATATACTGTAATAGACGAAATTACTACCCTGACACCAACACGCACACGCACACGCAGCACATTGACACATCCCATCCACACTGTGCAGACCAACACTGCAGCACACACCACACACACCACACACACACACACACACACACACCTACACAACACACACACATGCCACATCACACACACACACACACACACACACACCGCACACACACGCGTTGCACACACAGCGCGCACTCGTAATTACAATGCATGACTTAATTTACTTGCACGAGCGTCGCTACGCTAATTCAATGTAATATCGAGCGCTACAATAACCTGCCAGTACCATTCTACGAGGCAACGCTGCAGCAGATAATATGTGAGAAGTAGAACACTGCCATTTTCAGATCTCTGCGCCAAAAAAAATCCTAATTGCGGCATTGCATGCTAGCCCCAAGTCTTGGAATGGAAGCCACAACAGAGCTGGCAGCCATGTTCCACGTCCACGAACGTTAACGCGTAAAAATTAGAACGCGTCTAAATAGCGTAGCATTGAAAGCCTGCCGCTCCCGTTTATGCCCTAGGATGGTATACGCTGACGTCTTTCGTAATTTTTGCTTGCAGAGATGTAGTACTTCGCACACAGAACCGCGTGCGCGTACCATGCACATCGAGTGATTAGTTATCACAGCTCGAAGCACCACGCACGCCACGCACGCACGCGCATAGCACTTGGCACTTCAATAATGATAATGCGAAATAAATAAGCAGAATCTTTTTAATACAAAAGTCTTAATGTTTCTATCTCTCTGTTTCACCTATTATTGCCACAATTTCTGTAAATCGATGATTATTATTAAATATATATTTTAAGGTGGTTCAGTGTGCCAGCAGCGCTGCAGCATGGACGGCCGCCACGTTTTTGCCACATGAGCAGTGCTGGACGGCGCATTTACAGGAAATTGTCGGCAAATAATTAGTGAAAGAGCCAGTATAGAACATTAAGACTTTTGTAGTAAAATAGATTTCGCTATTTATTTTAGGCATTGATATTTTATTAAACGCCTCCAAGTGCCCTGTGCACGCACGAGGTGCTATCC
>NW_014577214.1:326605-341221 GCF_000485595.1 Priapulus caudatus | reverse complement strand
CCGAAGTTAACGCGTAAAAATTAGAAGGCGTCTAAGATAGGTAGCATTGAAAGCCGCGCGCTCCCGTTATCGCTAGAGGTATACGCTGACTCTTTCGTAATTTTGCTTGAGAGAGTGGCACACAGAACGCGTGCGCGTACATGCACTCGAGTGATTACGTTATCACACTCGCCACGCACGCACGCACGCAGCACGCACGCACGCCGCATAGGCACTTGGAGGCTTTCAATAAAATATAATGCTAAATAAATAAGAATCTATTTTACTACAAAAGTCTTAATGTTTCTATACTCTCTTTTCACCTATTATTGCGACAATTTCCTGTAAATGCGATTATTATTATTAAAATATATTTTAAGTGTCAGTGTGGCAGCAGCTGTGAGCAATGGCGGCCGCCACGTTTGTTGCACATGAGCATTCTGGACGGGCATTTACAGGAAATTGTCGGCAAATAATAGGTGAAAGAGAGTATAGAAACATTAAGACTTTTGTAGTAAATAGATTTCGTATTTATTTAGGCATTATATTTTATTGAAACGCTCCAAGTGCCTGTGCACGCACGCGTGTGTTTACGTGCTCACGTTGCATAATGGAAACTATATGCATCGCACAACATATTCGCTATCCCATAAAGACGACTAAATGCACGTATGCGCAGTTATAAAATATCCCGTTAACCAGCGAATTCGGCGAAAATTCAAATTTGTTAAATCTAATACATATGAACGACCGCACCGGCGACTTTCGACGTATTATGAAACGTATATTTGCTCGGTGTAAAATCTATCGCCGCATACTTATTTCCAATATTTGTTATCACGTTATACAAGCCTGAAAATGCGTCCTAATTTATAATCGCCCAAATATTCGTACTCGGCTGGAGAAACAAGGCATGAGAAGTTTATGGGTGAAGCTGCAGAAAGGAATGCGACGTTCCAGATAACAGTTTCCCGCAAGACGCGAGACATCGCCCATTAAACCAGATCAGTTATTTGTACCAACAAATTTCGAAACATTCAAATCGAATTACTCGCTTACTCATAGGATGACAAATAAATCTCACGACGATGGAACGCGGGCTCTCCACTATATCACTTGACAACTAAGATGCGGGTTGTTAAATTATAGACAATAATCTTTAATTTGTACCAAAGTCGTTATAGCCCTACAGGGTGTGCTACCGAAATCGTTTTCGGGGCAATTAGCTCATGGGCTATTAGTGGAAGATGAGCCAGGAATAATTTATCGGCTAGTATAGTTGGATACGCCACGGCACATTTTAATGTCTGGACAAATTGATAACATAGTTTTATCACGTTAATTTAATTAATTAAAATATCAAATTCCATGAGAATTAATGATTATATATTCCGGCTGATGGTCGCTATTCATTGCAGATACCTACATTTGATCTGCTTTTAGGTAGGTGTGAAAGAAGTGCGCACAAGAATGATAATTTGAGAATATGTGGAACCTTGTCACGCACCGCCGACAAGCAGAGTATATCTGAAATAATAAAATTAGAAAAAAACCTGTGTGCCTACGTTAAGTGTGTGTTAAGATGCGCGCCTGCGTGTGCGCGCGTGTATGCGCGTGTGCTATGTCATTTGCGTGTTGCGCTGCGTTTGTATGTGTTTGCGTGTGCGTGCGGTGTGTAATGTGTTTGCGTGTGCGTGCGTGTGTATGTGTTTGCGTGTGCGTGCGTGTGTATGTGTTTGCGTGTGCGTGCCGTGTGTATGTGTTTGCGTGTTGCGCGCGTGTGTATGTGTTGCGTGTGCGTGCGCTTGTGCGTTCCACGTGTTCGAGAGGAACGAATAACATGCAGAAGATTGTGGAAAAGCTAGTATACTGCGTATAATGCCATCGCGCATGCGCGCTCCCGCCTGGCGACAAAAGATATGAAAGTACGATTACCATTTTAACAACGTTCATCCAGAAGGAATTTACGCGCTTTCTCTGGGCGCTTCCTTTAGGACGGTTTATATCGACGTAATATATTCAATTCTGTACGATTCGCTTTGTGTTATCTGTATCTACCGCGCATATATACGTATACACTCGCGATAAAAGTGCAATATGCATAAAACTATCTTCCACGCTTCTTGCAAGTTTCTATTTATTCAACTCAAACACCGTAAAAATGTCTTCGCTTGATAATCACGCGTTTCTATAGCACAGACGTGTTATTATATGAAATTGGTTTCTCCACGTTAATTGGGTTATACGTAGTTTTCACCATGCGCTACTCTAATGAAAGAGTGGTGGTTTGTACTGAAGATTCGGTTTCAACGCTCTGCTTAGTTCGACTAGTCGTTCAGCGTTAGTTAGCGCGCGGCCATAGAAACCTGCCTCTTATTACAGATGATCAGAAGAGGACGAGGTGCGAAATTCAGCCATGTCTTTCGTCGTCAATGGCACAGTTCAGAAGCCGGAACTCAAGCCGAAGATCGCTGAATCGTTCTCTGAAGAGCTTTAATTAGCAGCAAAGCAGAAACTCAGCGAGCCGAGCGAATGGCGCATTTTATCTGCCGGGGAACACCGAAGCATGTGGTGTCATTAGAGACTTCCTGAATGGTCCGCGAGTATTTTGATGCACTGCATAACGCGCTGTCGCTAATTAAAAAGAAGAAATCGAATCACACAGATGACGTCGTTATTGACCTATCGATGATTATCCGGCCAGCACGGAAGCTTGGTATTGTGGCGGCAGGAAATTGCCTGTAAATGTCAAGTCAAATTCTGCGCGTAATCGCCTGGTAACGTTTCGTTGGACGTGGAACTAGTCGAATGAAATTTATAGACGATGAATGCGTGTTTGAACGCGCGTCGTATGTAATACGGCGTGTGTGCGTGCGTGCGTGCGTGCGGGGCGTATACGTGTCGGTGAGCGTAGGCGTACCCTTGCCATGTCTGTGGCGCGTGCGGGCGTGCGCGTTGTCTGCGCGTGTGTGTTCTACGTGGCTGTGTGCGTCGTGCTAGCGGGCATGCGTGCGTGTCTGTGTGTGGTCTACGGCGTGCCTGCGTGTGTGCGGGCATGCCGTGCGTGTCTGCGTGTGTGTCTACGTGCGGGTGCCTGCCGTGCGCTGCTTGCCTGCGTGCGTGCTTGCCTGCGTGCCTGCGTGCGTGCGCTGCGTGCGTGCGTGCGTGCGTGCGTGCGTGCGTGCCTTCCTGCCTGCATGCGTGCGTGCGTGTGTGCGTACGTGCGTGCGTGCGTACGTGCGAGCGTGCGTGCCTGTGTGCGTGTCTGCGTGCGTGCGTGGCGTGCGTGCGTGCATGCGTGCGAGCGGCGTGTCTGCGTGCCTCCTCCGCGTGTCTGCTTAGCGTAGATTGCGTACCGTGTCGCTGTTCTGTGTGTGTGTCTACTTGCGTGCCTGCGTGAGTGCGGGCGTGCGTGTGTGCGTGCGTGCGTGCGAGCGTGCGCTGTCTGCGTGCGTGTCTGCGTGCGTGGCCTGCGTGCGTGCCTGCGTGCGTGCCTGCGCTGCGTGCCTGTGTGTGTGTGTCTACGTGCGTGCCTGCGTGTGTGCGGGCGTCGTGCGTGCGTGTCCTGCGTGTGATTTCTACGTGCGTGCCTGCGTGGCGTGCGTGCCTGCGCTGCGTGCGTGCTGCGTGCGCTGCTTGCGTACGTGCTTGCGTACGTGCGTGCGTGCGTGCGTGCGTGCCTGCCTGCGTGCGTATGTGCGTACGTGCGTGCCTGCGTGCGTATGTGCGTGCGTGCGTGCCTGCGTGCGTGTCTGCGTGTCGATGCCATCACGTAACCTGATATATAAATTATAAAGCGCATCGGATTGATGTTACGGTTGCACCTAAAGTGGCAATTACATCATCCATATTCGTTAAGAGAGATGTAATGATGGCTCGAACAGCGGCACACTGCTGACGACGATCGAAAGCTGCATGCAGCAACGCTGAGCCAAGAGCACGAGAAATATTATGAACAGACGCTGGTGTATGCGCGCCGCGTAGAGATGAACTCGTGGTGATATACTGCACGCGCTATACAATAAAATCCTACGGATATGAAATACGAGCAGACGCGGCATGGCAGCTTCATTCTCTGCGTGATACAGTCGCCACGCACGCGCGTGCAGCAGTATTTCAAACTCGATGATAGCCATGCACTTACTTGATCTCTCGGTCCCGGTGGACTGGCAACACTGAATGGTAAGGCGAATGAGAGCTTTACAGCGTTGCCACTCGCCACCTCTTCGTCCGACCCGTGGCATTCTTACAGTCACGCATCCCTGCTCACACACCGCGCCTAAACGAACACACGAACCCCATTCATGCGCGCGCTCGCTCGCAAACTCTCTCAGTTTAAAATATTTATCGCTAAAACAGAGACGCGTCTAGCAAATGGGGAAGCAGTGTTTGCAGCGACAGGCTTCTGTTTCAACATGAGTCTTTGATGTCTTCATCGGAAGCGTTGCCGAGCCAGAAATTGTCCAGTGGCACTTGCGTGTGCGTGAATAGGGGGCTGAATTGTCGGACACACACGCATGCACGCACTCACGCACACACGCACGCACGCACGCACACATACACACACACACACACACACACACACACACACACACAGATACACACATATGCACACGCGCGCGCGCACTCACACACACACACACACACACACACACACACACACACACACACACACACACACACACACGCACACACACGCACACACACAAGGTTGAAACAGACGCCATAAATGTGCATTTTGATGCGGAAATGCATTTTAATAGAAAGCAGTATGTTAAACAACCATCATTTAAAAAAAATAAATGTTGAAAAAATTCAAACAATTTACATTCGTGGAGTTGCACCATTTTACGAGCGAGATTCTATTAATAGCCGCGGAAATTGTATATTTTGAAATATAGCAACTTGGCGGCTTACGCAGATCACGCAATCAATCAGGACCACACGCCGACGGCTCGTGTGTGCCAACAGGTGAGTATATACTGTGCGAACAATCATCGTTTCAATTATACAACAACACGCGTTCATTGACGTGTTCAAATACATTCGCGTGCACCTTTTCAAACCCATTTTTACATCTCTTTCATTATTAAACACAGTGGATATTATATATATATATATATGACATAGCAGTATATAGCGAGTATGCATGCATGCACATCTTTTCTTCAAAACCATCGCTGCATGTGGTCAATGTAGCGACCTACCTCGTCTCCTCTTTCTCTTCGAATAAAACGTTCAACAGTGTGAGCTAGTATTCCAGCCGCTCTTGCCGCTATTATTGCGGTCGCGTTTCAGTTACCGATCCGTCTTTATCTGGCCGAGCATTAACGCATACATATTTATGTACGCACCGCTGCGTCATCGCGCTGCGTTACTCCGACTTTTATATTCACCTAAGGAAATAATCTTTTATTCATAAACGGTCGTAATATACGTCGCGTCAGCAACGCTATATAATAGACGGGCGCCGCGAGATTGATACTAATAGCGCTGTACGATTTTTTAAATGCTTTAGTTTAGGGATGCTGCGGGGGATGGATACTCGTGAGAAACATGATTATCTCGGAAACATATTAAGGCTAACAAGGAAGATTACATTACAGTTTACAACGCGAGTAGAATCACGCATGTTAGTATGCTACTGGTTACATAGCCGAGCTAATCTCTGTGCAACATTATGGAGGAAAAAGACGGGGCTCTACCTTAAAGAATGTAGGCTTCAGGTGAGAAGGCTTAACCGTTTGCATGAAATAAAGATAATAATGATAATAATAATAATATAATGATAATTGATGGTTCGTGCGGACGTTTATACGTAAAAAGTGTCTGAATATTTTCTTTTATGTAAACAAAAACACGAATTAAAGGTTAGAGGCGAGTTTTTAGAGAAAAAATTTGAATCAAAGAGATCGGACTCGAGCTCACAATGAAGCCAAGTTTGCTCACAGGGACACGAAGTTCACATGAAAAGGGACAGGTTTATCGGAAACGAATGGGCCGTCGTAGACAAAATGACGTAAGACCAAATGAAATAAATTTATGGTCCCTGAAACGTATAGGGTCACGGGAAAGAGATATAGAGCTTTACCATAAAGATAGCGGTTCAAACGAGACGCAGTTTCGTATAAAATAAACGTCGGCTGTCTAAAGAATAGGGGTGCGATAAGGGGCAAGCATTCGTCATAAGGCTATACACATAAGGCTGTCCGCGCACATATATCATACACAGTATTAACAAAGAATACATATTGCCTCCTTACACTCTCTGGCAGCGTGTTCGGTCGCACGCTCATGGGCGCACGAACAATAATAATTGCCTTCTCAGATTGCATCTCCGATGACGACCCACTGTTTGTGCGCACGCCGGGTAAATGGTTTCAGGGTGGGAAACGCATTTCTTGCCTCGCGATCATTCACGTGTTGTATCTCGTCCGCGACGTTGTCAACACAGCGACGCATCAGGGGATGAGTTTATAGACAGGCTCGTAATGCGTAATGACGCAAGTGTCACGTTTAGGCAAATTCAACACTATAACGAGCTAGAAACGACGGCCTGCAAGCGAATAAACGCAGCAACAGATGCGAGCGAGCACTAACTATAATGTTAGCGCGAAGAAACATGTCGATTATCGAATCTACACCAAACACCGTTGTTGTTTTTTACACAGAGTGTGATGTCAGTAAACAGAAGGAAGCGACCGAAGCGCTTCATTTGCATATCGGCGAACCGTACCATTATTTCCAACAAGATGTTGTTTGCGATTTCAAAATATAATGTTTTCCCGACAGTTCGTAAATATCAGAAGGTGATGCCTGTTTGCCTTTGTGGTAAAATGTTAGCATGTAAGGACAGGTGACGCAATTCAATCTGCAACATATGGCTGCACACGGCCGCAGAAAGCACGATAGCATAATATCAGTTAATCGAGCATATATCTTCGTTAAAATAGTAATTAAAATCTAACTGTATTAAAAATCTATTCTTTCAATGATATATAAAACATTTTAGATGAAGAAATTATTGTTTGTTCTTTGTTGATGTTCTATGATAACAGTTGGGTTAGGCAGGTTGTGCGCTTGGCGACAACAATGATTTACCTGCGTTCTGTACAATACAGCAGTGAATAGAAAATAAAATATAAACATTTGTTTTTATTAATTCACTTCTGATATTAGTATATTTATTGATGATCGTGGTTACGAGGTAGATTCGATGCAGTGTGGTTAGGCCATCCACAACATTTGCCCTTCCGAGCATGTCTTATCGATCACGCTATATACGACGTAGTGGCGCATTGCCAGCCAGAGCAAGACTGATTGACAGTCCTCGCGGGCTTTACCGAAAGGACATCTACATTACAATTGCGGTTTCAAAGAAATACATTTGAAAGGTTTTGAAGCGTAACGAATACGGTTGATGCTGTGCAAAGAAACCAACCAAGGGCTGTGTAATTCTAAAAACGCTCGTTTGTCAATTCTAGTCAGCGCTGGGGCATTTCAATCGTCGCAGTAACCGATAGCCAGCTTTAGGAAAATTGACAGTCGAGTGTGTCAATATTTCCGATACATACTTACAATAGCTGCTGCATACTGAAATTGAGGGAGAGATAGAACAGTGTCAAGCTGAATATCGTGGAAATTTTACAAGCAGTGGGAGTGTGTGTGTGCGCGCGCGTGTGTGTGTTTATGTGTGTTGTGTGCGTGCGCGTGCACGTGCGCGCGTGCGTGTGTGTGTTGTAAGCGTGCGCGCGTCTGGTTGTGTGTACCTACGACGTAATTTCCTTACCGTAAACAAATAAGCTCTAAATGAAAATAAAATCTGCCCTACCGTGCGGAAATAAGTACGGAAAATACTATTAATGACAACCGGATATTGTGTTTACGTGAAAACTGAACTGATTGTTTTCAACGGGAAGCCATAGAGTAGACAATGATCAGTGTCGGATGTAGAGTGAAAGATCGAGTGACAGGCGTCTGATAGACTAACAATGTATTCATAAATAGGGAAAAATCCATCGATGAACATATAGGCCGTATTACGCAGCTGTATGGAATACTGCACTCTTCTTGCTCGTTTATTTAGACTGGCTGTTGGTAAGTGTTGTGATTATAGGTAGGCAACAGCCACGATGTTGGGACCACCGTATATAAGCAGCTACCGTGATACATGGGCCGGAACCTATTACAGTGTAGCACACAATACCTATATATATATATAAATGTATTGCATAGAGTGCTTTCTAGCAGAAATAATGAGAAGATCGCGGTATTTTTAGCAGCTAGTCGCCGTGTAACGCGGTTTTACGACTACAAGATATTACCAAAGCGTTCATGTGCAAAGTAGATTTTTAGTCGGCTTTTGCACTCTGTAAAATTGGTTGCCGAAAGGTCAGCTCAGATCTGCGGTGTGAGAGAAAACTCACTGGCCTGCGTATGGAATCCATTTTAATATTTATGGGAATAGTTATCGGCCTCCATCAATATTCTTAGCGCTCTCTTGTTCGGTTTGATTACTATTTCTCCCTTCTCTCTCTCTCTCTCTCTCTCTCTCTCTCTCTCTCTCTCTCGCTCCTTCCCTTCTGTCTCTCTCTAACACACACGCACACTCTCTTTGTTCGTTCTCTGTTTTTCCCTTCTATCAACCTTTCTATATTTATCTGGTGGTGTCTGAGGCTTCCGACAGCTCCACAGTATGCATCCATCCTATCACTAAATCATCATTTATCACTGAAATATTGCAATCATACCTAATCCGACGAGATGCGACAATTATTGCACGGATAGTGCAGTGTAATAATGAGTTATGTTCTTTTAATCTCAAACATTAATCGAACATTGAAAACTACAATTCTTCATAGTCAACTGCACAATCATCGCTATGCTGCGTTGCCTAGATTTATCAACCACGTCGCTGCAACTATTATTATAAATAATGGACATTCCTAAATGAATTATTCGATTGATACTGCTAGCACGCGTTAATGAATCTCTTATACATGCTGAAACATTTATTTGAATCATCGGAAAGCACGATATTAAAGCGTTCCAGTCCATCATGTAAACATTACGTTCAGCCGCACCCTCGAGATAGGTTGTGTTGATCATTTGCAGTTACAGTTGCAGTTAAAGTTGCAGTTACAGCCGCGCGAACACAATTATTTTCGAAAGACGTGCGCATGCCTTTCACATGCTGCTATATATATATATATATATAATACATATACCCGTAATAACGTTGGCCATGTGCGAACCTGACTGCCTGACTTCACCATCTGCCTACTCTGACACCGCCTCGACTTTCTCCGCTTGCTTATCGAAACGTGTTACTTGTATTTTTTCTTCCTCGTAATTTAATTTGCAACGCGCGCAGTCAACTGAAGTACGCGCATCATCATGCTTCCTCGACTTTTCTAAAACCGCGGTGGGGAAAATCGATCTTCTTTTTTTGGGGGGAATAAATCGCACGTTGCTTCAAGTGAAAGACAAGCGACGCCATGCTGCTTTTAGTCTTGGTTGTGACAGTTTTTCTTGCTTTGTCATTAATTCACCATGAAAGTAGTACGAAATATTCTCCCAGGTACCGCGACGATAATGACCATGATCAGTACTAGCTCACGACTGTGGCGACGATGACAATAATAGCTACCCAAATTTACAGTTTATGTTCAGATCCCGTACGGAGAACAAGACGCACAAGGGTAACTAACTAACCTGCAATTGCTCGTCATAAGGTTAGACCGAATCCGCACGGAGCAATATGAGTTGAAGGCTGTAGAATAAATAATGCTTTCAGCGGCCATCATTGCGACCTCGCCATCGTCATGGTGATGCTAACCAGCCATCAATGGTCGTCGTCTTTGATCACTCACTATACATGCAGGTCCGATAATACGTCGCACTAGTTACGTCTCCCCCCTATACTAGCTAACGAGTGTACGACGGAAGCAAAACGGACAGCGAGCGTGCACACCACGCCGTAACGTAATGTCTCGTGCCAGCATCGAACAATTAAATCCAATTCTTGCGATGAAACCTCGCGGCAATCGCGGCGACCATTCAACAAGTCTTCAGCGAGCGACGTGGTCAATACGCGCGCTATAGATCCGCCGTACTGCGTGTGTTCCTTTGCAGCTGCGAGCAAACGAACTCGCAAATTACTCTCTCCAGCCTCTTTTCACTCTCCTGCTCTCATTAGGCGCGCTTCATACCGGGCTGGGTTCAAGCGTCAGCAATGAGCCATTAGCAACGAAACGATGATCAGCGTATTACGTGTGGTTTGTCGACCATGCATGTTCCTGGTACGATACGATTGTGCTGTGGCCTGCGGTCTTTGACGACTGTGACATCGAATTGACAAATATGTGATAAGTTAGTGCTAAACAAGCTGATGTTATAAGCCGATATGCCGCCTAACTGCTAGTAGTAAATAGAAGCAGGCTTTTCAAATTTGTTTTACTTTGGCCTGCATGTGTGTGTATGTAAAAGGCTATAGAAAAGTGTAGAGGTTTATTGATACACGGATAGAAAGGTTTTGTTGGCACGTCGAACATTACAATTGTATCTTTCTGGCACAGCCATGGTGCGCTAGGTTTATGATAGGCAGCACGGCCAGCCTGCCTGCCTATCAGATATCTCCTGCCAGCTAAGGTGATCCTTAGCTCTTGACATTTAAGAAATCTGTTCCTTTCAGAATTCCGTTCCTAACGGATTTAATATGCGATTTTGAAGCACAGCGCAAACAGGAGTAACGGTAGCAATTGTCGGGCTATTGTCTGACTATATATATCACTAGTGTACGTATAAGCGTCTCACGACCCGGACAAGACTCGCACGACAGTAATACAATATAATATACAAAAATACAAATGCACTATAAAAAAATCAATGCAACTACAACGTAAAGGCAAATACAAACACAAAGTAAATCTATACTATATACACCATATCCGTATATAGGTACCTAGTGCAAGTCAATTATTTCAACCGGAATGCATCGCACTTGCCTCACCCCATCAGCGGAGATGGAGCAATGGAGGAATGAATAGACGATGGCAGTTGCTTTCACGTACACGCTGCCCGAATGATTTAGCTGTTACAACTCGCAGATTGGCGATAACGTGTTTTGCTATACGCGTCGAACCTCCACAGTTTTGGTCGCTGGTTATAAAAGCCGCGTCTCACTTGTATTTCATTTCCCGAAGCAAAACCCTCTTCTACATTTCGCATGCTCTATCAGACTCGCGCAGCTCCTGGCCCGCCATTCTGTGGTAGAAGCTTCACGCTGGACCCACCCGTTAAGTTGCTGCTCCGACTAAGCCGCCTACGAGCGGAGATGAATGGTCAGTACTGAAAGGTTTTCGGAAAGTGAAGTATACACACAAATGCGCTAAAATGTTTTCGGGGCAGATGTTTCGAAAGTGCCAGTGCTATGCTGTTGCTATGTAAAAATATAGTATAGTGATTTACAACGCCGTCTAGTTGTTATGTAAAGATTTATGGGAGCGGTGGATTTTGTGTCGAATTTCATCCTTTAATAGACTCTCTCCTTCGCACACTCGCTCTGGTTCTTTCTTTATTTATTTCTCTCTATCTCCCTCTCTATATCTATCTATCTATCTATCTGTCTATCTATCTATCTGTCTATCTATCTATCTATCTATCTATCTATTTACCTATCTGTCTATCTATCTATCTATCTATCTATCTATCTATCTATCTATCTATATATCTATTTATTTATCTATCTATCTATTTATCTATCTATTTATTTATCTATCTATCTATCTATCGATCTATCTATTTATCTATTTATCTATGTATCTATGTATCTATGTATCTATGTATCTATGTATGTGTGTATGTATGTATGTATCTATCTATCTATCTATATATATCTATCTATCTATCTATCTATCTATCTATCTATCTATCTATCTATCTATCTATCTATTTATATGTCTATCTATCGATCTATTGATCTATCTACCTATCTATCTAGCTATCTATCTATCTGTCTATCTGTCTACCTATTTATCTAACTATTTATCTATCCTTCGCCACACCGCTCTCTAGCAATTTTTCTCTATATATACGAATCGAAGATTTGATGAACGCGTCTTACAAGAACCTCTCCCCTTAATAACGGGGACTGGACTAATAAGTGTGCTACTCTCTATATCTGTACACGGCCGCAGACACGAAAACTGGATTCAGGTCGCAGCAAACCTTCGCTTGTCACTCTGGCCTACATACATTAGCTGCTGAAAGTCGCGACGTCGCACTAATTCAGTTACATTTAACATAACCGACCGCCTTTAGCTTCAGCACTGAAACGCGCTATTTGTAGCCGCAGTAATAACTAACTAAACACGCTCCGGTCGCGGAACTGCTTTGTATATATGTTGTCGCGAAGAGAATATGGCGCGTATCTCCTAAAAGGAGGAACGAGGAACGGGCGATTGAGAGCAAAGAGAATAAAGTGAAAGAGCATTTTGGAGATTGCGTCAAACAAAGGCGCCTGACGGTTATTTGCGGTTATATGAGGCTATCTAAACATTCATTATGCCTAGTTGTGGATGGCATTGGTCACTGACAAAGACCACGTAATAACGTGCTATTAGCAGAGCAAGTGAGGTGCATTGTTCAGGTAAAAACATGTTTTCCCGTTTAGCTTGCACCTGCATGTTAATTGAATTTCTTAACGCTAACCACGAGTGCAAATCTTCAACAACATGCGCACTATATTAATTAAATAACATCCTTCCCGAGTAAAACCTCATTTTAATAATTATGAAACGCCATGACTTACTATAACAGCACCATAATGAATTTAAAAGTAACAAGTCACGCCCGCAAATTGTCTTCGTGTAGTAATGTTAGTAATGTAGTAGTGTAGTAATGTAGTAATCTCGCTATAATTAATACATTTTTATTTTATATTCTTAATGTGTGAACAGTAGATGCCCGCGGGATACACATTACCCCAGCCATTAATTAATTATGTAAGTTTTCTTTAGTTTTCTTATTCTTTTGCCACAATCTTAGAAAGTTGATAGTCCTAGCTAAGCGTACTCTGATTGTCGACAACTCATTTACTTAACTTTGCGCGAAAAACTGTGTTTCTAAGTCTGATTTCTTAATTACTTATTTCACTAATATTATATGAATGATAACTTTCCCGCATTTTAGACGCGAAGTTTGCGTCAACATGGCCCACGTGTATCCGATTTAGAGCATCTCCTTGCTTGAGTTTGTTCTCACTCGAGTGGCTCCATAAAAATAATATATACACTATATAGTCTAATATACTATATATATAATTTACTACTATACTATTATACTAATATACTAATATAGTAATATACTAATATACTAATATACAATTATACTATTATAGTCTAATATACTATATAGTCAATATATACTAGTTAGTGTCTCTATATATTTCTATGAGCGGCGCCTATGATTTCTAGCGGAGTCGCGTTGTTTTGACCATCCTTCTTGGAAGCTTGTGCAGTCAGTATAACCACTTACTGTGAATGGATGTAACGATGCTAGTGTATCGTAAGTTGCTACATCAAGTAGCATTACCGGGGAAAAGTGGAACAGTGCTGGCACGACCGCGTGAGTACGTCGCATAGCTATACGAATAAACCTATACAGGCAATGTCAGCATGCACATGGCGTAGGTGGGTACTAGATGCAACAAAATGACTTATTCGAGTACTCTGCACAACCACACACTTTACAGCCGATTAATCAAAAAATAATAATTTTGAGAAACAAATACAAATCAAGTGTCGTCCTTAAAATATAAGTGTATAATTAATGTTAAATAATGTCCATTAAACCCATGTCTCATAATGTCGAGAAAGCAGATAGTTACAGATAGATGGCAGCATACGGACGTCGCGCGTACTACGCGTTCCACTTACACCCGCTAACCCTACCTTAGAAATATATAGCTACACATGCATATCGTGTCTAACTAGGATATTATTTTTATGAACCCTACTCACATTTGCGACGTGAGCGAAAACGATGCTAGATACTCAGTCGTGATGTGATCAGGAGCGTATAATATAGACTCTATATTGATCTATATCGATATCGATCTCTATATCGATATCTCGATATCTCGATATCTCGATATCTATACAGAGATCTCTATATCGATATCTCGATATCTATACCGAGATTACTATATCCATATCGATCTCTATATCGATATATATCTTACATTGACTCTATATTACAAAGACTCTATAATATATACTCTATATTATACACTCGTGATGTGATGACAGCGACTTGCGTGACTACGTGACTCACGTGACTACGTGTCTACGCAGCGTCTCTAAGCACGTCTTTACGTGTCTACGCAGCGTCTCTAAGCACGTCTCTACGTGTCTACGCAGCGTCTCTAAGCACGTCTCTACGTGTCTACGCAGCGTCTCTAAGCTCGTCTCTACGTGTCTACGCAGCGTCTCTAAGCCCGTCTCTACGTGTCTACGCAGCGTCTCTAAGCACGTCTCTACGTGTCTACGCAGCGTCTCTAAGCACGTCTCTACGTGTCTACGCAGCGTCTCTAAGCACGTCTCTACGTGTCTACGCAGCGTCTCTAAGTACGTCTCT
>NW_014577214.1:319209-322029 GCF_000485595.1 Priapulus caudatus | reverse complement strand
TACAACGTTGTTGTTGTTGTTGTTGTTGTTGTTGTCGTTGTTGTCGTCGTCGTTTTTGTTGTTGTTGTTGTTGTTGTTGTTGTTGTCGTTGTTGCTGCTGCTAGGATTCGCTGGTCGCTTTCTATCCGTGCTCTCGCATCCTGGTCACTTGAAACCAGTTAATTTTAATACGCTCGCGCTTTAAATCGTGTTAACAATAAATCGATAATCATGTTTGCTCGAATAGCAATAGAAAGAATGTAATCCGATCACGCTTCAAGCGCGAGAAAAATTTACATCGATGCGCGTATTTACGCTAAGGAGGAGTCATGCAGTGGGGAAGAAGTAGGGTTGGGCGAAATTCGTAACTTCGCTGTTATTTGAGGGTATTTACCAGAGAAGCTACAATCCAGAGATGACCATAGCGGGCTAGTAATAAAGGCTGTACAGACTGTCGCCAAATTGTCGACTTTTCGGCACTTCACCTCTAGACAGTGTTTTAAAAAAAGCGCTTGTCGCAAAGCCGCCTGGCTAGCGCCGCGTGTCAATCACTTCGAGCGTGTAGGTGAATTGATTTTGAACCGGCTAACCTCAATTCTCTGAGAGCAAGCGACGAGATTATGCTCGATAGCGGTTAATGTGTCGGCAAATGAACACGTTCGATAACATGCTCGCAGTCCTCAATACCAATGACGTCACAATCTATCAACTCCTTTCAACTTCAATGCAATTAGGAGGTGGCCGGCCGAACACAAAAGTCACAACCTTAGAAACGTTTAGCTTTCTTCGTAATCGTTCCAATAGATATTGCGGAAGGCGTAAAACTTGTATTCAAGCGTATAATTGTGGTCGGGATGTCAGCAGCTAGCGTACATATCGACAGGCATATACCTGCATGACACATGAAAGCCGATTTCGCGCGGTCTAAAAACGACAACAAATTCGTAATCATAACAGATTGACATCACGGATTCACGATGGTTATCCCCCAAAATACGACATTTGTCACTGATGTTCGCATCAGATTAGCGAGGCAATGACAGCGACATGCCATCCGCAGCTATATTAACGACTAACCATGTTAAGTCTCAAGCTCGAAAACTGTCCAGGGAACATCAAACCAGAGTTTACTAAATGTTAAGCTTCCAGTACTTTTCTAATTAAAGCATAATCCGCGACTTACGCATTGTAACGTCTTAGCGAATAATAATGTTCGGACTAATCCCTCTCACTCCCTCTCCACCCATCTCTAGCTCATCCTTTCTCTCTCTCTCTCTCTCTCTCTCTCTCTCTCTCTCTCTCTCTCTCTCTCTCTCTCCCTGCCATCTCCCCCTCTCTATCTACAATTTCTGGAACGATAGGGCTCCACGTTACAATATGAAACTCAAATGTTACGAGTCGAAATTGCGACGGTAAGACGCGAAATTCCAAAGTTACGGCTTCAAGATAAGATGATATGAGTGGCTGAGATGATATGATGCAAGGCTGTGATATTATAGTGAGATATTATGATGTAAAGTAGCGATATCCATTATCCTTGTAAGACTGGGCCGTAGGCTGAGCAAATTCCTAGGGGGGTGGGGGCAAAATTTCATTACTCTATTGTGTAATGATGAGCGCCGGGCGCAGCTCTTGATCGACGTCTACAGTGTGGTAGGGGGTGGGTTTGAGAAAAGGCTTTCACGGATAAGTGACAAAAAAATTACGTTAGGGTTATTTACGATTATTAGCTAAGCTAAATTTTTAATTTTGCTCCAAAATCTAAGGGGGCAGTTGCCTCCTTGCCACCCCAGTGCTATACATTGTTACACCACGGTTATAGAACGTGACATCACGGGTTTATAATGTAATGCAGCAGTTTTACGTAGCGGTTTTATCACGTAACATCACTATTTTACAATGTAACGTCACCGATTTACCGAGCAAAATTGGGGTTGTACAACGTTACATCACTGTTTTACAATGTAACGTCGCAGATTTAAAAAGGACATTTGCGATTTTACAATGCAACGTCACGGTGTTACAACGTACGTAGTATCACGTCGTGCACTGTAACACCACAGTTCTACATTTTAACGTCACTGTTAAACGATGTAGCATCACAGTTTCATATTGCTACACCACAGTTGCACATTATACCATCTTGGCTTTACATCACAACATTGTTATCGGTGTTACTATTGATTACATATAGCCTTGGAACGTTAAATCGTAACGCCGAATATTCACATTGTAAACATAGCTAATATCGCGCATGACCTGCACATACATCGAAACTCCTCAGTACGACATCGTCAACTCGACCATCGTCATATCGTTTGCAGTGACACTATAGGATATAGCTCAGTGCAGCTACTATAGAATCGTATATGGTGATATTATAGTGGTTTTGTCTATAGTGTCTACATGCGATCATGTATAGTATCTGTATATGGCCATGTATCGCGTATAACATCGGAGATAGTATCTACATACGACATTTGCATATTGCATCATGCATATCATTGCTCGCCACGTGTAAATAAGTAATTTGCCAGCGGAATGCACTGCGTACGCGCGTACACTGCGATCCGCTAACGACAGTGCATCGATCTGTGTGTGGACCGTCAGATGTGCGCTGCTGCTGCTGCTGATGTCGCTATCACCACTACTACCAGTAATACTACTACTACGACGTCGACTACTACTACTACTACTACTACTACTACTACTACTACTACTACTACTACTACTGCTGCTGCTGCTGCGGCTGCTGCTGCTGCTGCTACTGCTGCTGCTACTGCCGCTACTACTACTACTACTACTACTACTACTACTACTACTACTAATACTACTACTACT
>NW_014577214.1:316186-317368 GCF_000485595.1 Priapulus caudatus | reverse complement strand
ACACACACACACACACACACACACACACACACACACACACACACACACACACACACACCCCCCCAATCACACACACATTGCCTCTTTTAATTTTCCTCAAACCGCTATCATTCGGACACTCTCACCCTCGCTCGATCACGTTCTCACTTCATCCGCCCCTTTTCCCCCGTCCGCGCCCCTATTGCTATATACCAGCATGTAGCTCACGCATTCTATCACTATAGTGAGTGGAAAACATCCTACATGTGTATGATAAACATTTCTATCAATTTCAGCCAATATTTTGCTCAACGATTAATATATTATTAATTTTCGTCTGTCACTTGTCATTGTTTGAGAAATGAATGACTATACGGCTGGCCGTAAATATTGGCTTCGTGAAACGATTTTAAGAATTGTTAGTCACACCGGCATGAACAGCGCAGCGCGCTGATCAATACTAATCTCATTTCTCATTGTCACCTCCTGCAATGTTTACGGCAATTAGATTCATGCGTTTGACAGTGCCATGGCATGATGCCGAGAACGTTATTCCCAGTAAAAATGATTCCGAGAAAACATTTTCCCTAGATGGCAAAACTGAAGTCACTTTGCCGACGCACGCCCGGTCGGTACAAAAAGATCGAAGCAGACAACTGGATTTCATACAGTATGGCTATGTAGATTCTACGATTCGCGCAAATGATGAACAGATTTGCGCGTGTATAAGCGGATTTACGTACTGACGTCCATTACACACACACACACACACACACACACACACACACACACACACACACACACACACACACACACACACACACACACACACACACACACACGCCTCCTCCCTACACACACGCGAAATATAGATACACACGCTGCCGTGCGCTCTTTTTTAGCAAGATCTTACGGACTTACGTTACTGACGAACAGGTAGTCAGGCGGACAGGTAGACAGGTAGTCAGGCAGACAGGTATACAAATAGGCAGCGGCGAGCGTGCCTCGACAAAGGAAATCCGGAAGAGCGAGAGGATGAAGCCATAATCACTGCTAGGGAAAATGAGCAGCAGCTGCAGCAGCTGCGGAGGCGGAGGCAGAGGAAGCGGTGAATTAGACGCAAGAAGAGGAGTAGGAGGCGAAGGAGGAGGAATGGGAGGTGAGGAGAAGGAGGTAGAAAAGATGGAGAAGAAGGAGGAGGAA
>NW_014577214.1:301698-316176 GCF_000485595.1 Priapulus caudatus | reverse complement strand
CTATCATGACTACTACTACTTACTTACTACTACTACTACTACTCGTATTATACTACTAATTACACTAACTATCATGACTACTACTACTTACTTACTACTACTACTACTACGTTACTCTACTTACTACTACTACTACTACTATTCCATACTACACTACTCTCGTACTACGACTACTTACTACCTACTACTACTACTTACTACTACTACTACTACTACTACTATTACTACTAGTGCTGTTGCTGTTGCTATTATTATAATTTTTTTGCTACTGCTGTTTTTGTTGTTGTTGTTGTTGTTGTTGTTGTTGTCGTTGTTGCTGCTGCTAGATTCCTATTCGCATTTCTATCCGTGCTCTCGTGCATCCTGGTCACTTGAAACCAGTTAATTTAATACGCTCCGCGCTTTAAATTCGTGTTAACAATAAATCGTATAATCATGTTTGCTCGAATAGCAATATGAGAAGAACGTAATCCGATCACGCTTCAAGCGCGAGAAAATTTACATGCGATGCGCGTATTTACGCTAAGGAGAGTCATGTCAATGGGTGAAGAAGTAGGGTTGGGCGAAAATATCGTAACTTCGTCTGTTATTTGGAGGTATTTACCAAGAAGCTACAATCCAGAGCCGAGACCATAGCGGGCTAGTAAGTAAAGGCTGTACAGACTGTTCGCCAAATTGTTCGACTTTTTCGGCACGTCACCTCTAGACAGTGCGTTTTAAAAAGCGCTTGTCGCAAAGCCGCCTGGCTGCGTCGCGTGTCAATCACTTCGAGCCATGTAGGTGAATTGATTTGAAACCGCTAACCTCAATTCTCTGAGAGCAAGCGACGAGATTTAATGCTCGATAGCGGTAATGTGTCGACAAATGAACACGTTCGAATAACATGCTCGCAGTCCTCATACCAATGACGTCACAAATCTATCACTTGCCTTTCAACTTTCAATTGCAATTAGGAGGTGGCCGGCCCGAACATCAAAAGTCACAACCTTAGAAACGATTTAGCTTTCTTTCGTATTCGTTCAATGATATTGCGGAAGGCGTTAAAACTTGTATTCAAGCGTATAATTGTGGTCCGGGAATCGGTTCAGCAGCCTAGCGATACATATCGACAGGCATATACTCGCATGACACATGAAAGCGATTGTCCGCGCCGGTCTAAAAACGACAACAAGATTGCGTATCATAACAATTGCTATCACGATTCACGATGGTTAATCCCGCAAAATAAACGAGCATTTGTCACTGATGGTTCGCATCAGATTAGCGAGGCAATGACAGCGACATGCCACTCCGCAGCATATATTAACGACTAACGCATGTACAGTCTCAAGCTTCAGAAAAACTGTCGCAGGGAACATCAAGACAAGAGGTTTACTAACATGTTAGCTTCAGGTTCACTTTTCTAATTAAAGACATAATCGCTGACTTAGCATTGTAGAACGTTCTTAGCGAATAAAATGTTGCGGACTAATCCCTCTCACTCCCTCTCCACGCCCCATCTCTAGCTTCATCCTTCTCTCTCCTCTCTCTCTCCTCCTCTCTACTCTCTCGTCTCCTCGTCTTCTTCTCTCCTCCTCTCCTACTCTCTCGTTCTCTCATTCGTTCTCTCTCTCTCTCTCCTCTCTCTCTCTCTCCTCTCTCTTTCTCTCTCTATATTCTTGTCTATCTCTCTCCCTCGCTCTTCTCTCTCTCTCTCTCTCTCTATATTATATATATATATATATATATATATATATATATATATGTTATGATAAGCTTAAATATGTCAAACCTCTAAAGACCTTTCCGGAGTCTAAAATCACATTCTGCTATATTATATCTATATATATAATATATATATATATATATATATTATAATATATATATATAATTAAAAATATATATATATATACTATTAAATATGATATGCTGATCTATCCACGTACTCCTGTAATATATTTTTATCGAAAAACGAGGTTACTCTGCAAACCTGCTTATGCTGCCGAAGAAAACAAAGAGAAAATTGTGGTTTAGTTCATAGCAGAGCGCAGCGTTTTCCCGTGTTCAGTCGTGGTTGCACAGCTAAGAGCCCTTACTTCCGCGCTGTCTCGATCATCCAATAATAATTTCGTCGGCATTGCTAGTTGGCAGCTGGTCTCGCGCGGCTAAATAACTTATTTTTGAAATAAATAATGATCGTATGGTTATGGCGGCCGAGCGTATTTACTTATAATTACTCAGTAATCAGCAGTCATCAGATAATAGGGCTTGAATGATGATGCGCTTAATAAATAGAGCGAATTCATTAAAATACAGCCCGACCGAAGCGAGGTACAGCGCAATGCAAAATCGATCAGCCTGCAAAATGTGGATGTTAAACATAATTCTCAATGCGTATGTATTCAGATGGAAACATATAGCGCTAAGCCGTACGTAGGTGTTGATTAACGCACACAAACACGCACACACACACCACACACACACACACCACACACACACACACATCAGGCACGCACAGCACGCACGCACGCAACGCACGCACCGCACGCACTGCACGCACGCACACACAACACACGCGCGCACGCGACACACACACACACACACACACACACCACACACACCCACACACACACACACAACACCCCCCCCAATCACACACACATTGCCTCTTTTAATTTTCCTCAAACCGCTACATTGCCGACACTCCTCACCCTACGCTCGATCACGATTCTCACTTCATCCTGCCCCTGTTTTGCCCCCGTCGGCGCCCTATTCGCCTATTATACCAAGCATGTAGCTCACGCATTCTATCCTTATTAGTGAGTGGGAAACATCCGACATGGTGTATTGATAAAACATTTCTATCAATTTCAGCCAATATTTTGCTCAACGATTAATATATTATTAAATTTTCGTCTGTCACTTGTCATTGGTGTTGAGAAATGAATGACTATACGCTGGCCGTAAATATTTTTTGGCTTCGTGAAACGCATTATTAAGAATTGTGTAAGTCACCACCGGCGAGAACAGCGCAGCGCGCGCTGATCATATACTACATCTCATTTCTCATTGTCACCTCTGCAATGTTACGGCAATTAGATTCATGCGTTTTGACAGTGCCATCGCAGTGATGGCCGGAAACGTTTATTTTCCAGTAAAAATGATTCCGGAGAAAACATTTTCCCCTAAATGGCAAACTGAAGTCCACTTTGCCGACGCACGCCGGTCGGTACAAAATAGATCGAGCGACACGGATCATTACGTATGGGCTATGTAGATTCTACCGATTCGCCGCAAATGATAACAATTGCGCGTGTTAGCGGATTTACGTACTACGGTCCTTACACACACACACACACACACCACAGCACACACACACACACACACACACACAACACAACCAACACACAAACACACATCACCCGCCACGCACCCGGCCACCGGCACTGCCAATACACACAACACACCATTCACCACACACCACCACACACCACACGACAACACACAATCCCCACAACACACACACGTCACCATACACACACACACACACACACACGACAACACTCCAACACACACACACACACACACTCACACATCCCAACACACACCACATACACACCACCACACCACAACACCACAACCCACAGACACTCACACACTACACACACACGACACACATCACACAACGCACCCACCAACACACACACACAACCACACAGACACACACACCACACATCACACACACACACACCACACCACACACACTACACATTACACACACACACACACACACACACACACACACACACACACACACACACACACACACACAGCGACACTCGCGTATGCATGGCACTGGCTAACATTGGTCGCGATTTCCCTACAAACGCACAATTTTAAGTTTTTATTTATCTTTATTTCCTTTATCTTTTTATTTTACATCACATGAAACCTTTAGTTACGGTGAACGCCTGCACTACAATTTTATTATTTGTGCCTGTAAAGTATGTATGCTACACCCTCGTCCTAGCTCTACATATATATGTATCCAGTAGCTTTGCTTCATGGTGTCACACAGGTACACAAGCTACGCTCGTCGTCCATGTTTGCATGAGATCAGCATTCGCATGCGTGCTTGGTGGTAGGAATCAATTAACAACCCAGGTGTAGGGAATTGAAGGGCCAGTATATTTTCTAATAATCAGCGTGTGACCCGTGATGGCAATAGGGGCATCAGGTGCTATTGGAATAGTTGGGATAGGATATAATACTATCGATTTTTCAAGATAATTAATTAGTTGGAATAGATTAGAATACTACTGGAATAATTGTATGGCAACTTGCCTTTGAAAGGAAGCTAACCTATGCGAAAGGATGTAGTGTATTAGATTTAGAGTTAGTGAGAATGAGTTGTTAAACAAACGTACATTATGGTCACAGTGGCTAATTCCTAAAAAGGTTCTGCCGAGTAAATTGAAGGTATGACCCACTACGGGGATGATGCGTAATTATTTTCCTATCATAGTTTTACTAACCACTCCGACACGATTAAACTGCGATTTCTTTCAAATTCGCCCCTAGGTCATGAACCCATGTTTTGGTCATTATTAAATCTAATTTTTTAATCCTAACGGCTCCCAAAAATAAAATTGTCGCAAAAATGACCGCAATTCACATTTCTGAAGGCGATCTTACTTCACGCCAAATAGGGAGTTGTCGTGTAATATGATCATCTTATTCTGATATCCAGCGTTTCTTGAGCGTCATCATGACATAATGTAGACCATAACAAGACATTCCTGCAATTTAACTTGCCAAGAAAATACGCGATAGCAATCTCAATTAAAATTAAGACTCATTCAATTAATTGACCGAGTTGAGTTAATTTACTGACATCGCGGAGAGCTTTTCAAGACCTTACTCGCAGATTTTCGCCTCGCATGACAATGTTTTCTCATCGATACAGTATGCTATGTACGTACACGTGCTGTTTTATCACGGAAGAGAGCTAACGCTAATTCTCTGTGGCGCCACACTAACTAAAGACGCGCCACTCAAATTAACCAAGAATTAAGCCAGAAAATTGAGAATAAAACACAAGTTAATATATTGGCAGCGCATGATTTTACCTTTCTTGAGTTAAGATTAGGTTACCTGAAAGGAGAAATATCGAAATCAATGGTCATGTTCGAAACGTGTAGTGTGAAAATCTATGAGTATAGTATGAAAAATAAGCAGTAACTAAAATAATCTACATAACCGAATCAAACGGGCATAAACGTTTGACTTAAGATCTTTGCCACAGTGCATTTCAGCCGCATATCATGAGAGCCATGCTTTAATCTATGTTTTTTATTTGAAAACATTGATGAGCTTTACGCTATATGCAAAGCTGAAGATTGATCATTTGCAACCAGCATTCTGTCTGTAAGACACGATAACATAAAATCAATGACGACAACGTGTGATTTATTTTCCGCCACCAATTTCACGTTGCCCCCAGGCACCCCTACTACAAATATGATAGTGTGTTTTAGGTTTGTCGGCAGCAATGAAACATTTTACAATATCGACGTGATGCAATCCCCGTATGACCACTGCAACCACTATGTACGATTTTCTCTTGCCGTAAGCGAACCGTCCGAAAAAGCTCTAACAGCCATCATGTTGAGTATTTTTCAGAAGAGTATAGAGTGTATGGGGGAAGTAGCATTTAATGAATGCGAAATGATGTACCAGAAAAAATATGTTCGAACATTTTCGCATTTGTTTGATACATAAAAGACGAGAGCACTTAAAAATATTACACGTTAAAACGTAAAAATCGTCTTTTATTAGGCTCCCATCTGCTCTACCACTGCATCTTCATGTGGCGAATTAAAGTACGAGTAGACTCGGCGGGAAAAATGAACATACACAGATCGGCACGCACGCACGCACGCACGCACTCACACGCACGCACGCGCGCATACACATACATGCACACACACCCCCGGCCGCACGCATACTGGACCGCCCGCCCACCCCCACACACGCACAGACTTGCAGGTACAAACGCAGGCACGCACGCACGCACGTACATGCACGTGCCCGCCTCCTATATATATATTATATTCATATTGATATATTATATATATATTATATATATAATATGATACTATTAATAATACTTACTCGCGCTGAGATTTGAGCGCGTCTGTCTACTTTGTACCGTTCCACGAGTGCCATCTGCCAGACGTGTGCGCCGCCGACGGTTCCCCTCCTACATTCTCGCACACAGGCTATAGGTGAGCATACATCGATCCTTTCCGGGACTGTACGCAAGTAAATAGAAACGTAGAAATATTTAAATGTCGCGTAGCAATAATTTTATCGAACGTCACATGCGTCGAAAGAATATCTCGCCGCCTCCACCCCACCCCCGCAGGTCTCTCCACGTCTCGGCGTAGCACAACACGTACGCAATTAAACAGTCTTAGCTACCTAAATATGTAGTATTCCATTGTCAGCGTTCATCGCTAACTTTGGATTGCTATACATCGAGTGAAGCTCGTCAAAACCCACAGTGCAGTGGCAGGCGACAGCAGGCGATTTGCCTGCATACAGTCTCTAATATGGGATCTAATTTAATCTATCTATCTATCTATCTATCTATCTATCTATCTATCTATCTATCTATCTATTCTAATTATCTATCTATCTATCTATCTATTCTATCTATCTATCTATCTATCTATCTATCTATCTATCTATCCATCTATCTATCTATGCTATCTATCTAGCTTAGCGTAGCTTAGCTAGCAGCTAGTATCTATCCTATCTATCTGATCTTCTATCCTATCTATATCTAACCTATTTATCTATCTATCTTATTTATCTATCTATCTATCTTATATACTATCTATCTATCTATGCTAATCTAACTATCTATCTATCTTTATCTCTATCTATCTATCTATCTATCTTATCGTATCTTACTATCTATTCTATCTGATCTATCTCTATGACTATCATCTATCTATCTATCTATCTATCTACTCATTATCTACTCTTCTGTTCTACATACTATTTATCTATTATCCTCGATCTATCTATCTATCTATTCTATCATATCTATCTATCTATCTATCTATCTATATCAATCTTTATATAATATATATATATATATACATATATATAATATATATATAATGTATATGATATATATCAAGAGCTGAAAAGTAAAAGAGCTTTAATTAAATTAATTTAAAATTAATTTAAATACCTTAATTTATAGGTATTTAAATTAAATTAAAATTAATTTCAATTAAGGTATTAAAATAAGGTATTTTTTAGCTCTTGAAATATATATATGCATATGCGCATATATGTTATGCCGCTGCCCGTGGGTTGCTGGGTAGCAAGAAGCGGCGTCCGTGTGACGTGAACCACGCACAACAAGCGCCCGAGTATCTAGCTAGCTGCCCGAGTATTCGTGTGTGACAGGCGTTCCATCGATTGCCGTTCTCGTTTTGTTTTCTCTCCTTTTATGATTTGTCGTTTTTTTTAGCTCGCTTGCCATCTTCCATCAACTGTTACGACGTCTGTGCGTTCGTTCGAACAACGGCATTTCATAATGCATTTTTTACTCGTACGCTTCGCTCGCAGGCAGCAGCAGCCAGCCGCGTGCTGACGCGTGGCTGCGCGTGATTACGAATGGTTACATGCGCGCGTGTGCTCTACGCGGACGCTTCTCAGCGAAACATCTATTGAACACGAGCGCTTACAAATTCCTAATCAGGACAAAACTGAGCCAACAAAGGGCTGCTTCTACATTGATCGCTCTCTGTGCTGCCAACAGGGATGACTGGATAGCTGTACGCTCGGCGTAGCCAAGCGCCGCAGATCCACACTTCGCAGTTCTAGCGCTGCCATAATAGTCATTATAGCCATACAAGCGGTAGGCGTGCATAATGAAACCGTATTGATACAGAATGATGATGCCGAAGCTCGGAAAACAATACCTTTCAGATTTTGAGCGATGAAGTTATAATCGTAGTCATAATCAATGCAAAATAGGAGCGATAGAGATGTAAGAACGTCTGCCGACAATCTGCATTGCGCACATTTTACGTTGTTTGCAAAAAAGACATCTACTGCGGAGTTTACCATTTATTCTTCTACTTTTTTGGCCAAATATTTTGAATTTTGTTAAACACATTTATTGGATGGATTGGGGATGGACATCGATTGAACATGTCCCTGCGTGAAGTAATACACTTTAATAAGGTGTGGATACTTTTTAAGATAAATTAAGTCAATGTTTATTATCAATTTAATGTTTCGTCACTGGTTCCTGTACCTTACACCCCACCCCGGGCATGTGCGGTTAGATCTGTATGCGAACGCACGAAAGTAAATATATACTTTGCGTTGTTCATCGTAGCTTCCCATGTCTAATGTATAATGCGAGAGATAACTCTGAGTTAAATCGGCGCCGCAGCATGTCTATATTCGTCGATCGGGTCTCGCAGACGTAAAGACACGTTTATCCAATGAAGCGGACTTTGTCAGGCATGGCACGCGATGCAGACGACTATCCGCATACTGCATGTCTGATATTCGGCAATACAGTCAACCAACATCAATTATACTGTCTATCTGGTGTTTAGTCGGAAACCTGGTTTTTGTAGTTGTTCTTTAACATTTTGTAAGTTGTTTACTGTAAAATATTTAGCAAATTATCCGTGCGAAGTAAAAGAATGTATCGAATACGTAAGCTAAAGCGATGATGGAAAGACTGAAGCTGTGTTGATTGATGTTAAATCCATTTGTTCATCTATCCAATATTCACTCGTCCGCTCGTTCTCCTGTCCCTCCGGCACTCTTTTGTTTGACTGTTCGCCTGTTTGTCTCTCCGTCCGTCCGTCTGTCTGTCTGTTAGCCTGCTTACCCTACGCACGCATCACGTGGTACGTTTTTGCCAACGAACGCGCTTTCAGTTATATTTCCATCGTCTTCGTCGTAATCGTCGCCACTGTCGTTACGTGGCTGTCATCGTCTTCGTCGTAATCGTCGCCACTGTCGTTACGTCGCTGTCATCGTCTTCGTTGTCATCGTCGCCACTGTCGTTACGTCGCTGTCATCGTCTTCGTCGTCATCGTCGCCACTGTCGTTACGTCGCTGTCATCGTCTTCGTTGTCATCGTCGCCTCCGCTGTCGCTCGGTGCGCGTAGCATGATTAGCAGTAATTCGTGATTTTGCGACAAAACTGCTGCTGATGCCAAAGTGTCTGTAAGCGTGTCACGGAATCTTATAGCGCAGACTTCTCCGGCTTGGATGGGTAATGGTGAGACATTAGGAGGCAGAGAAGCGCGAAGCAAGAATTGATAATGAGATCAGTTCGCTGTCTCGACGGATTATTCAAGCAACGGCCTTTTGCAGGCTTGTTAGCTAATGCTGCCGTGCTTTGCATGTATATCCTACTGGGATTCCAATAGTGGGTTCCGAAACTATGATGCCAATCTGCATGCGTATTATAATAAACCCTTTTCATGTGAAACGAGCGAGTTATTCACGCTGGAAAATCTGTGAAATCCGAGTAGAAATGGGCAAGAGTTAATAATACATGTGTATATATGTTTATTAATGTATTATTATAGCTCTTGAAATGGGTTGTATTTGCTGAGCTTCGGTCAGCTCACTTCCCATCTCCACACGTAATGTAATGCTGTTTATTCTGGAGTAGGGAACGGGCGTCTGGGGTAGTTATTACCCCGAAACTACAAGGACGCGAACGATAGAATGAGAGAGAAAGAGAGCGAAAAAGAAATAAAAAAACATACACATGTTTATACACACACGCGCAAGCGCACACACAACCAAAAACTCTCTGTGTAATATGCATGTAGACAGCCTTTATACTAACACATTATTGGTAGCACACACAGCCCAAAAACAGTAATGTTATTGTAACAAGAAAACACTTGTGACAGAATCCCGTGATTTTCGGCAGAGAAATGATTTATATATACATAATATATATATATATATATATATATAACCAACCGAATTGTCGGGAAACACCGCGCCGCCCAAACGAAACCACGATGTATGAAGGAAGTTACGTGACAAAAATGTCAGCGACCAAGAAGACACGGTAAAACTACGGCCAGCAAATGAGTCATTCGCCGAACCGACAGCGTATAGGCAGATGCTTTCCCATCGATGCACAAAGCCGTCCAAAACGCGCGCGCCAATAGTCGTTTGTAACGCAGCCAGCAACCGCAGAGTGGCCAACTTATTCGCACAAAGGCATGCGTCCGGACTGCTCAATACGGAGGCATAAAAACCAAGGCTATAATGCGACAGCTGGTAAGTGAAGATCGTAGTAATTCCTAAGCAATACCTTCCTTCATTGCTGCGAACCTCTAGCGTTTAGCCGCTACGGAGTCGGTGAGGCAGACGGCATTACAGTGAAGTTATATTGGTGTTCAATAAAGTGAATTCTTCTTCATATGTCAGCGATGGGAAAAAATCGCCACAACAAACTCCGGCATTATGTCCGCGCGCTGGGACTGGAGGAAAAACAGCTATTTGTTGCTGTAGTGGCGTCCGTCAATATTGGAATTTTTGCGTTTGACGTCGGCATGAAATTGCAGGAAGCTTTTCCTGACGGACACGCGTCATTGTTCGGAACGGACGCGACAAGTTTTCCGTTCGTAGTCGGAGCCATTGTACGAACGACCATTCTATTCCGGTCTAGTCTTAATATGTCGACAAAAAATCGAGTCGCGTCCTTTAAATGAATGGAGCACTCTAGTAGATCGATTCTAGGCGCATATGGCATTTAAAAGCAGATGTTTACGAGCTTTTCGGGTATCGTTATGTAATTAATACAACGTTGTTGTTGTTGTTGTTGTTGTTGTTGTTGTTGTTGTAGTTAGTTAATTACGACAACAGCGTATATGCAATCTAAGTATACAGGCGTCATTTACATGAAACTTGAAGTGACAACCACCCCTTACATAGTATTAGCAAAATGTGTGTTTTTTGCAAAATTTATACGCTGGAAATACACATGTCATTTGGTTGATGTCAGCAAACATTCGCATCTCTTGGAGCACGCAGTAGAACAAATTGCTCAAAACTACTTATATACACAATTTCTCTAGTAAGAGTTTGATGATATACCTCATGCTGTTAGAGCTTGCGTTTCTAAAACATCCTATATGTAGTAGAATGCACCCCTATAATTTATATATATATATATGACGTTTTAGCTGTAGGACTTTTATTTTGTCTCCCCAATGACGTGTACCTGTTAAAGCGCAGTGCACCCTGGGGATGTTAAAACCAATTTTTCTAATCAAATCTCAAGAACTCTTTCAAACTTTTCGTTTTAACTGATGGACTCTTACGCCATAATATAAACCATACCTCAAGCATGTTAGAGTTTTCATGAATGAAGATTTATCGAATATTGTCAGAAATCTATGCATGATTTGATAGGAAAGTTGGGCAGACTCACCGGTAGCGTGCACCTTTCCAGTGTTTGGACACGTGTACGCTTGTGAAACGCAATTAATGGAACTATTTCTTCTACAAATTATTAGTCAGAAATAGCGTTGTTGTACACACAGCCATTATAATTGATGCAGTATTTACCTAGACGAAGTAGCAATAACGTAGCGTTATATTAGCTTTTCAAAATGTTATAATAGCAATTATTGGCAAGCTGACTAGGGTAATTGCTTGCGTGGCAGTAGACTAAAACGTGCCTACGTGGTCAGAAAATCGAATGTGTCCCAATTTGTCACGGTAGCGGTAAACATCTTCGCGTAGTTAATCGCAAACAAATAAAGATGGCAGATAATCGTTAAATTGCGTTTCTAGAGTTTGGCCAAGAAAAAACAAACTTTAATACGTCCAAATCTATTTCAAAGTTCCCGTGATTCGGTGCTGACTTTCTGAGACTTTGTGGGGGCAATTTGTGAAGCTAAAATTTGGCTGACCTTTGTAGAAGCTTCGTGTTCGAATTCTGATATTTTCCTATGGCCGACAGTGACACCGCGTAATTAATGTCTGACATAGGTGATTCATTCTTCCATGTGATCTAAGACCAGTATTTTTCATTCGACCACCGCTTAAAATATAACCCATATTTTTGATTTGCTGCCGTCTAGGATTTGTCGAGCGAAACTAGACCGTCTCCGTAACTCGTCGAGAATCAACTTAGCAGGCGGACGCCAGGAACTTGGAGTACGTCCAGGGTGAACCCCTCCAGAGCCGTAGCACGTCCGGAACACCTGCAAGGTATCATGTGTCGCGCGATACAAATGTGGCATACAACAGTATAGCCTTCCTTAAACTGTTCACCAAGGTTGCACTATTTCGTCTCTATTTTGCGCAGTAATTTGCATTATGCACACAAGGTAGATGCCTCGTGGAGGTCTAGAAAGCATGAGCAGTAAGATTGGTCTTGTCTTGTAATTGTGCCATCGCGTCTAGTGGCGTAGCCATGGTGACCGGTCCTCCATTTTTGTGCTTGAAACGGGATCCGAGTACAATCTAGCAAAAGTTTCGAGTGGAGATTGGGATTTGACTCTGTAGTCGTTAAGCATGAATAAATTGTATGTCGCGTATTTTTAATTAATTTCTGTTCGATGTTTATTCAGGCCAGCTGCCTACGGACGCCCTCTACTATTGCACACCACCTAAAGCAGCAGTGCTGCCACGCGTTCTATATGCTACGCAATGTTTTCCGTGGTTACAACATTAGTAAGGTATATTGGCTTTAACCATAACCATAACCGTAACCGTAACCCTAACCCTAACCTTAACACGCGCGTGTGTGCGCGCGCACATCTGCACACAGGTGTATATATTTATTTATTGTTTGTTGTTTGCGTCTTTTTATTATGCCATTTGTTCCTAGATGTTATATCACTATCGTACCGCACTGTTTAATTTGCGTAGGATGCTATGTGTTGTTAGCTAACACGATACCTTAGATTGTATACACTGCAACCAGTTACACGAGCAAGGTACTTCTACGCGATAGAAATATATCAATCGTAGCAACCATGTACACGTACCTAAACAAGTCGCTAGGCGTGCGCGCCTGAGTAAATATATAAGCGTGCCTGTGCCTAAATAAATGCCTGCGTGTACGTTCCTAACTAAATACCTACATGTGTACATGCCCAAATAAATGCCTACGTGTGGGCATGCATAGCAAAATGCCTACATGCGTGTCCCTAAATAAATTCCTCCTTGTGTGCATGCCTAAATAAATACCTACGTGCGTGCATGCATAGCCAACTGCATACGTGTGTGTGCCTAAATAAATTCCAGAGCGTGGCCATGCCTAAATAAGTGTCCGCGTGTGTACGTGCCCCAGTGCGCGTTTATATACACATCGCGATAAGGAATTGCGAAGAGGTTCTTCGTTTCGTCATGCGATGAAAAATTCAATAGCATCGAAATGCATACGCAATCCGTAGTCGAGTGAAGACGCAACGAGGGCGGATCGCACATGGATTGCCGATGGCTGTAGGCGCTCCCATGACTCATTCATTGGCACTTAATTTAAACCGATCTGACAGCAAGAAAGTGAGTAAAACGAATTGCGCGTACTGAGTAATGAGCTAAGAACATTCGCGGCGAGTACAAAGCTAAACGAAGGATATATATATATATACTAGCGGGATACCCGGCGCTGCCCGGAGAAATCAGTGGCGTTACTCAGTTGGTGACCGCTTGGTTGAAAAGAAAATATCCGAAAAAAGCGAACTATCTATCTATCCATGCATCCATTCATGCATCCATCCACCCATCGCATTCCATGCCATCCCATCCCATCCCATCGCACCGCATCCCATCCCATCGCATGCCATCTCATCGCATCCCATCCCATGCCGTCCCAACAGTAAAACATAATAAGAAATCAAAAGATAAAAGTCATTAAAATAAAAAAGTCGAAAATTATAAATAAAAAAACAGAATTATATAGAAAATATAATAATATTTGATATGTAACCTACATAGGCTTCCGTGCAGTGTTCCCGTCAGTTTGCGCTATCATTATCATTTACCATAGTTTATTCTGGATTTTTACTAAACGTTGAAATGTGGTAAAAAAAATGGTGAATACGGCAGATGAATTCATGTATACTAAACAGTCCAAAAGTAAAGAAACAAAGCATTTCCCCAGGTGGGATTCGAACCCAGAATCAATGGATTAGGAGTCCGATGCTTTATCAATTCGGCTACTGGGCCGTTATGGTTATACACCATGGATTCACACGTACGTGATTTATAATGTTAATCTGTACGCCATCTATTGATGAATAGAATTTTTATAATTTTTTTTTGAAATTTTGTTTCAGCCAGAACCACCTCCCAGACGTGCTGATTCTGAAAATATATAAGATACGTGGGTACGTGGGTACGTGGGTACGTGGGTACGTGGGTACGTGGGTACGCGGGGGTACGTGGGTACGGGGTATGTGGGTACGG
>NW_014577214.1:295490-301571 GCF_000485595.1 Priapulus caudatus | reverse complement strand
GTACGTGGGTACGTGGGTACGTGGGTACGTGGGTACGTGGGTACGTGGGTACGCGGGGGTACGTGGGTACGGGGTATGTGGGTACGGTGGTATGTGGGTACGTGGGTACGTGGGTATGTGGGTACGGGGGTATGTGGGTATGTGGGTGCGTGGGTACGTGGGTACGTGGGTACGTGGGTACGTGGGTACGTGGGTACGTGGGTACGTGGGTACGTGGGTACGTGGGTACGTGGGTACGGGGGTATGTGGGTACGTGGGTACGTGGGTACGTGGGCATGTTGGTACGTGCGCATCGCGTGTGTGTGATCGATTTGGCAAAAAAAAGGAACGACGGAATTAACTCAAATAAGATATAACGACCAGCAATCAATATTAACTTCGCGCAGTAGATGGCGGCTGAGCCTACGATCGAGCTATGTTCAACAAAAAACAACTCTTACAGCAATTCAGAGAAAAAATTCAGACGAAAGGGGATTGGCGTCATCTTTCCCTACTTCTTCACTCTCTCATGACGCGTAACTACGCTATTCTGAGTCTGATGGCGTCGCGTAGAATCATGACAGGCATAGTTGATAATTTACCGGCGTCAGCACTTTTTCGTCATCAAGCTCCCGAAGAAATCCCTCGTGTGATTCAATAGAACACGTTGACAGTAACGGTGAGTGTACTTCACAGAGACGCAAAATGAACCGATTTCTTTTAACTGCGCAGGTTTTCCATAGTGATAATAATCGAAGATTCATTGCCGCGAATAATAAGCGCTTTTGTGTTTTAATGGAGCACGCGCCCGTGGGGCCTTTTATTCGGTGCCTTTTAGATGAACCACGCCCGTGTGAGTGCGATGCATTAATAGCGTTGAACTGCGTATCTCCTTACGGCAATTACGTGCCACTTATCTCAGAAGGTGTAGGCAATCATTCTCACAGAACGTTGCCTGCGTCGCTCAGTAGGGGCCGCTGCCTGTCACGCGCAAAACAGGTTACTAAACTCGGAGCTCAATAACTATTGGGTTAATCCCTATTTCCAAGCTATCAAATCAAAGCATTTCGGGCTGATGGAGCCCTGCGTGTTGCGATCTCCGGCCGCGTTAGCGTCGTATTAGAAAACAAGCTAGAATGGCGTGCGTGACCCCGGTAGGATGGCTTTGCCAGTCGCTGAACAATTTCCTCTTATGGGGGATTTCGCTACGAAATAATTCTCACCCGGTGCGTTATTTATTAACTGTAGTTTTCTAATCATATTCGCGTGACAAGGTAAGCTACGGAGCCATCAACTCGCGCGCTGATTCCCCCTTCCACCAACAAGCCTCGCCACGCGATAGCCGCACGTACAGACGAACACAACTCCAATTATTCTTCACCGTGTAAATATGTTCGATTAGAGAGCCGATGCGCATCTATTCAACACGGCGTGCAGTTTGGATCTTTGAGTTATGAAGTTCGCCTTTTTGAAAATCCAATTACAGCGAACATAAAGCCGGAGATAAACGTTTTAGCCTTTGAAATTACGTAGTTAGTAGTCAGTGCTGGCGTCATTATATTCTAACGATAAAAATGGTCACGACGGAGGAATGACGTTACACGTCCCACATAATATGCATCTAGATCTTCTCTCATAAAAGGCGAGATTGCGTTAAACATAGTAATGCCGCTGCTGAAAAAAATATTATGCAAAAATTACGAGCAAATAAAAAAACAGAACTGCTATACAACAGCGCCGAGTACGTGCATGGTCGTTCACGAACGAGGCGAAAGTTTTTTTTTGAAATAACGATTTAGCAAAAAACGTAGTCACGCTATCGTGATAGCTCAAACTCAAGTTTATGAATCGCATTCAAAAACTGAAATTAAACTGCCGTAGACCAATAACACCCGCGAAAAACACGTAGTCTAGGAATTCGGAACATTATTCGTGCTGACGTTGATCCTAGTTACATCTGCCACGCTCCTGCATGTTCGTGATTTCTCTACATCCTTCGTTGAGTAGTTATACGATTCGCGTCTAAGTTAGCTTGTTTTAAACGCACGGCAAAGCGGCATAGTGAGTAATGCGCCTACCCGCGACTGACTGCCTGCGCGTAATAATGCCTGCCCGAGAGTGCACCAAGAAAATCGCACGAGATTGCACAGAATTGCACATTAAACGTTCCCGTGAACGCTATAGCGGACGCACGTCGGTCGGTCGGTGAATGAATAAATGCGAATCCCGGTGACAGGATTCAGTATAACTGCCTCGCGCAGCGATGCGACCACCATGCGTGTAACAGGAGTGGCGCCTGAAATCACCTGAAATCGTCGGTGTTTTATTTAAGATCAGATTCAATTTTTAAAAAAGACTCAAGAATATATATATATATTATACGCCTAGGGAAAGCCCGAAACGGGCATTACACAGAATAATAATGTAGTACAAATATCTATTGCTATAAAGTTCATAGATCATCGTTTGTTCAAATTCTTTAGTCTTCGTTCACTTTTTCTTTCATAGTGTTTGATTCTCTTTATGTTGATGCATTCACAAGTTGTATGCACAAAGCTCTCTATATGCTAAAGCTTTATATATTATTATATATTATTATCATTATAATGGCGACACAGCACACTCGCAGCGGCGAGTGCGGGCGCGTTCGGCGTTAGTTTATATAAAGGAAAGTTGATATACAGTGACACAACAGTGGAACTGTAATTGAGAGGTACGGTAGTATTATTTTGTGAATGTGCGTTCATTTTATTTTCAGTTTTTACTGACTCTGTCCCAAGTGCCTGTGCTTTTGCTGGTCTGTCATTATCCATTCTACAGATGATTCATTTCAGAAATACTCAAGACAGCAAGAGATAATTCTCCAAACCAACGAAAGCATCCTCCTATATAGAGCGTTACTAAAGCAGTTTTGCAATTTAGTTTTTCTTCGTAGGAAATAATCAGAGAGGGTTTCTCTGACAATACGCAGTAATTTAGTACAAACGTACGTTTGTGTAGGAACATGTTTCGAGTACTTTGTTGTTTCTGCAATGTTATAATGTTGATTACAGAATATAGTTATCTGCAAAATACGATAAACATAATAATGAAGAGCATGCACGTGTCGCTAATAGCTATTGAAGTTTATTTTTCAACTTTTACCTATATTCGCGTATTCACTATGTGTTGAGTAAAGTATTATATAATCGAAATATTGCAGCTAGCATTTCAGTGTCTCTGAGCATTAAAATTTACGAGAACATTAACATTTTAAAATAACTCGCCGCGTCAGAAGAGATTTGCACATATTATCGAGTCTGCAACGAATCTCACAGACACATTGCGTATATGTATATATTTATATATGTATATATATATATATATATATATATATATATATATGGACGCACGCTGAGAAGGGCATATATAACAGATACCCGCAGGCGCGCATGCACACGCGCACACACGCACGTAGAAACAGGTACACGAACATGCTACACACCCGCACGCACGCATTCTCTTGGTTTATGACATTACTCGTCCGTTCCATTATAGTTTGGCTACCGTAGCATAGTTATAGCTCTTTCGGAATTCGTTGGCCCCATCTTCTTTTGCGTGTTGTGTTATGGTTTACCACGACGGCACAAAGTATATTTTAAATCCTCCGAAATTAATAAATAAGCTTCATTGTATTCAATCAATATTATAATGAGCGAACCCTTTCAAAAAGACATATACGATATAAAAATTCACTCGCCTAAAGCGATAAAACTATTTTACGACTATATACCGATTTATCACCACGCATGCTGCAATGTATAGAGAATGCACAGATTGCCCTGCGAGTGTGAATACTACACAATAGCGCTGTGGAGATCTACAAAAAAGACGAAAATATTATGTTGCAAACATTGCGACTATTATCAAGGGCGAAGATTGAAAGCTTCGTCCGAGAAAGCGCGAGCAAGGCATTTATTTTCAGGATAAAAGAAAGGTCGGAAACCTTCGATTTGTGAAGGCGATGATTCGCCATCTTTCCTTTTCCGTTCGCAGTTTATGACATTTTGTAACGTGTAAGTACACGTGAGCACGATGCGCTTTTTCGGTCCTTTTGTTCGGTTTCTTTTGATTTTGTTTAGGCAACGGACCCCAGAGAAATAGTGTCGCCAGTAGGATTATATATATATATATATATATATATATATATATATATATATATACAATAGCATACATGGTGAGCAAGGTGGGGAGTCGTTGATACCTTCTTGCTCCTCGAACACATGTCTGGTGTATAAATTATGCACGCGTGATGTGTTCTACAGCGGAAGGACGCTGGACGAAATCGGAGCGTGCAGACGGAGGCGTGACGGCTTCACTTAAATGCGCGGGAAAATAACAACCGGTCGAAATCGTGTGCTTGCTGTAATGCAATTTTTTCGCCCTCGTTTGCACAGGCGAGCGCTCAGCTAGCCGTGTGCAGATATAACACGCGGGTAGAAGAGCGTATATGATGTGTAGAACTGAAGGTAAAAGTTTGGGGGAGTGGTGCATCCGATGTGTATGCGTGCGTACGTGAGTGCTGCCACTCACAACTGACAGGGAATGAGAGAGAGAGAGAGAGAGAGAGAGAGAGAGAGAGAGAGAGAGAGAGAGAGAAGAGGAGAGAGAGAGAGAGAGAGAGAGAGAGAGAGAGAAGTAGAGAGAGAGAGAGAGAGAGAGAGAGAGAGAGAGAGAGAGACGAGAGAGAAGAGAGGAGATTAGCTAGATAGATAAATAGATACGATAGATAGATAGATAGATAGATAGATAGAAGATAGATAGAATCGATAGATAGATAGATAGATAAGATAGCATTAAGAGAGAGAGAGAGAGAGAGAGAGAGAGAGAGAGAGAGAGAGAGGAAGAGAACGGAAATTAGGAGATGAAGGCGGGTAAAGGTAAAGAAATATACCGTGTAAATGGAGACGACGTGCGAGTCGTTGTTGCACACACACACACCTGCGCATGCTGGCGGCGCTTGTAGCGACCGTACGTCTGAACGCAGCTGGTGAGATTACAGAACGCGATACATAACTAGCGCGACAACGAATTTAGACGTATAGCTGCATTTTCAGTCTTGATTGCACGCATCGGCAGAACACGTCGCCGAGTGGCAGATGATTCTAGAGTTTGGATGGTTCCGCATGTAATGTGAGGTTAGCCTACAGCGATCGGAACATGGCAAGAACAGCATGTATACTGCGCTGACGATTTCGCGTCTGTAATCATGTTTTGCAACAGACAGACGGACGGACGGACGGACGGACGGACGGACGGACAGACGGACGGACGGACGGACAGACGGGCAGACCAACTGACGGACGGACAGACCAACAGACGGACGGACGGACTGATGGACGGACCAACAGACGGACAGTCAGACAGAAAGAAATATAAAAAGACAGACTGACAGACAGGAAAACATACAAACGCATAGCCATACATACAGCAGACATACATAAAAGATAGACAGGCAGACGGACGGACGAACGGACAGATATGCAATCAGATCCGATACAAATTACACAGCAAACTAGCGTATATCAAACTAGCGTTAGAATGCTAGAGCTAATAGCAACTCGATACTAGCTACTTGACGCTTCTCTCCATATGTGGAGAGAATTCTCTTACATTAATATTTTCTTACCTTAATTGAACTAAACCTTTCACTGCACTTGTCTCTTTTCCGTTCAGAGAGGCCAGACACCGGCAACCATTGGCATTCGCTGCACAGCTCGTTCCGATTTCGAATGAAATTCAGTCTTTATGTCGTTGACATCAATCTGTGAACACGAGCAGTGGACAGAACGAGAAGATAGCCAACTGCATAGGAGCTAGAGCCAAGACAGCAAAGGTTTACGATAGTAACGAAAGATATTTCTTTTTTAAATTGAATTAAAGACTTTTTTATATTGATCTCTCACCCAACTGCTCTCTCTCCCTCCCCCTTCTCTCTCTCTCTCTTCTTCTCTCTCTCTCTCTTCTTCTCTTCTTCTTCTTCTTCTCTCTCTCTCTCTCTCTCTCTCTCTCTATACTATATATATACTATATATATATAGTAGAGAGAGAGTAGAGAGAGAG
>NW_014577214.1:286485-291485 GCF_000485595.1 Priapulus caudatus | reverse complement strand
GTTGTGAGAACTGCCGCCGGTGATATAGACTGCTCACTGCACCTGCGCCACGATCAAGGATTTTTTCACTCTGAAAGCGATAGCCGCCTACGGACACGGCCTGTGCGTATTGCGAGTCAGAGCAAGAACAGAAATCCTCGCCTGGAAAACGAAAATCAGTATTTGTCGAAGAGGCGGACGAGAGGAGAAAGCATTTGAGAGAATAGGGTGGACAGGGGGAAACAGAGAGGGGCGAGGTCGAGCGAAAGAGAGAAATACGATGGAGAGGGAAAGGGGTTGGAGAGACTGAAACGAGTGAGAAAGAATGAGGCGAAATAAGTTTGGTGACAGAAAACACGAGAAAATATTAAAAGTGCAACTTGAACAAAAAATATTATTTCATTCGCTTCCCAACGGATGAACAGACAGCTGCATGTGACATATAAAGCACGCATCTATTGAGATTTAATTAATTTTACGGCATCCCGGAAGAATCTAGTTCTTGATTTTATTAGTATTTCATCGGCCCGTTAAGCTAGGTCCTTTACGATTAATAACGCGAGACTCTAGATTTGGAATTTAACAAACACGTTAGAATATTTAATTTTCAGTGTGAATATATATATTATATATATATATATATATATTAATTTCCATAAAACACTTTTGAATTTGGTAGACGCTGTGCATGCGCGAACATGTTTCGTGCAGTACTACACGGATATTTAGGGCAAATAGACACCTAATGGTCATTAAAGAGAGGGGATTATGGGGAGGTCATTAGAGAGAGTCTGATATAAATGTTTAAGGCAAATTACTTACACGCATGTGAGCTCTAAATTAAAAACAGGTTGAATAAAAGTCTCCCGCTATTCTACATAGAAATTTGATACGAGGAGGCACCTTATGATTACTAAATTTATAGAAACTTACAGCGATTCTCATTATGAATCATTGATATATGCATATGACTATGGATATGTGCACTCGAAATTAAAAGCGTCATTTCAACAAAATATTATTGTATTCATTTATTAGAGCCTGAATACAGCCGCGGACGACATGCCGGATACATCGTTATCTAGTGCGTGTTTGAAAATTTATTCACTCCGTTAAACTACGCGCATTATGGTTAATAACGTGAAACGTAGGGAATTATATTTAATGTCAAACCACTACGACAAATATGTACTCATTATTTTAAATAGATAATTTTTATGAGATACTATGTAATTTGGCAGCAACACGACATGTGCGAACACAAGTTTCGTGCAATGCCACAGTGAAATGTATTACGACTAGGCATTTTATTTTTATTATGGTGAGCGAGACAGATTTTCAAGTTAAATTACTCGCGTGAATGCTCGCTGTAAATTAAATTGGTAACCTTTACAAAATAATATTTAATTCATTTGATAACGGCTGAGATTGTAGTTGCGTATAACGTATAGGACACATCGCCATCTAGTGGATGATTTATATTTTATAAATGTTACATCGTTCCGTTAAACCAGACGCCTTATAAATTATATAATAAAATAATAACATTTATTTTTAATTTCAAGCCACTGCGACTAGTGTGTATTCCCTTTGCTGAGTATATAATTTCAATAAAATCTAAATTATTTGGCAGATAACTGGGCATGCGCAAACACAGTTCTCGCGCTATCCTACTGAGAAATTTGGCACGACTAGCCATCTTTCAATTAATAAAAAAAAAATCCGATAGAGGTATTTTACCTGGAACTACCTCTGAGTCGATGCGCTCTACTCTAATTTATTCCTTCCTCTATTCTTTCCTATAATCCTTATTTATTCGCTCTTGATTGTATGATGCAATCAAAACATATTCATATATAATATTTTTGAAATAACAAACCTGTAGTAAGCACATACTTAGGGGTACATAAATGTGAAACCAAGCCTCCTCAAAGCATGCAATAGATGATAGTGTCAGGCGTGTCTGTGTGCATGCCTATATATCTGCTAAACAGAAATCACATGTCGTTGAAAGGAGAGGACATGGACAGAAATAGCGTTCTATGGGAAATGTTGAATGTATTGCCCGCCTTACGTAATAAGAGGAAATCCTCTCTCGCTCTCTCTCTCTCTCTCTCTCTCTATGGTATAGTATAATAGTACTATTATATTATGATAGTAGTATATATTGATATATATGATAAAATAGGTATAGCGAACTAAGAGGGGTAACAAATAAAGCCAATTATGAGCCGATGGGGGGAATGCATGCTGCCCGGTCTAAATGTTTTTAAAGTTGATTAATTTAATATTTATACTTAGGTTTTGCGGTTTTATCAATTCGCTATCAAAATAAGGTGATACAGTGTAAACCTACAGTATAAATGCAAGAGGGCCGATTAGGTCTCTCTCTCTCTATCTCTCGTGGTGTTCTGTCTCTCTCTCTCTCTCTATCGCTCTCTTCTCTCTTCTCTCTTCCTCTCGCTCGCGCGCTCGCTGCTCTCTCCTCTCTCTCTCGGGTGTGCTGCTCGTCTCGTGCTCTCTCTGTCTCTTCTCTCTCTCGTCTCTCGTCTGCGCACTCTGCTCTCTCCATCTCCTCATCGCGGGTCACTGCTTGCTCTCGTCTGCACTTATCGCCGACTTCTAGTGTTGACTATACGTATATATAGTATATACGGGATATATATATATTATATATATATATGAGTCCATAAGTCATCAGTCGAGTCAGTCCAGTCGATCATCGCGCATATTATATATAATATATATCATATATATATATATATGATGTAGTATAGTGTATATGGAGTGATATATAGTATCTATATGTATCAGTACTGTATATATATAAATATATATATAATTATCTGCTCTTCTGTATCGATGAGTGGCTAGGCAGCGTGGCCGGATACCGCGCCTAGAACCCGACATTGACACATACGCGCGCACGCAGATACATGTAGCCGTACAGCGTATAGCCATATACCCACTCTTCCTGTGGTTCCTTACACGGAAGTGCGAGAGAATAGAGAAACGCCCAAAACGTATCCAGAGCCAGCGCCACCCCGGGGGCTTGATAACGCACGTTTTGAATCCGCCTGCAAACTGCTATGGATTGAGCATATGTCAGCGGTGTCGAGATACTCACTGGTGCAGTGCAACATACGGCCCACACGATCGGCCCAAACGACACCTCGTAGCGAAGTCAACGTATTGAGATTCCCTGCGTGTGTAGACTGAGCTGTCGCGAACATAAAGCTACAAATAATGCTTTCGACGTTTGCAATGCAACATACTTGGCGGCTCATCGCAGCCCCATCTATCATCTTCATTATTTCTCTACAGTTGTGCACGATACAAAGTAAGTACTTCAGAGATATAGCGATGCTAGCTAGTACCATTTAATGACTGTTTGCTATCATTAGTAAAGTTTAATGTAGAAGCTAACGAAAGTAAACCCCATATTTTGCAAGGCGACTACCTACTTAACTATCGCTCTTCGATTAATTTCACCATCGTTAATGATTGTGTCCAGATCAAAGACGAAAACACACTACATGGACACCTAATGATGATATCAGGAGTGAATAATAATAATAGATATATTATTATTTACTCCTGATAATATTCAGTTTATTCGTGTAGTTGTATGCTTTAGGAGTAGTAGTTTAACGCATGTCATCGACTCGACAGGTGCCGGCCAGACCGTCCAACTCCTAGGCGTGGACATTATCGATGGTAGCGGTGCGCTCGAGCACAGCGGCAATGACAGCCTGCAGGACCTACAGCCGCTCATGTTGTCGGGAGAGACGCTAGGTCCGTTGTTGTACGGCGAAACAGCGTTCACACACTACACGGACAGCCTCGACACGCTGCCGGAGGGAAGCGGCACTCCGGATTACGTGAGCGCTGTCGTCGCTACAGATACGATGACGACGTCGACGACGCAAGAAGCCAAGTTTGAGGAATCCGTCGAAGTGCCGCTACTTGACGTCGGAGGTGGGTCGGATTAAGCTGGGTTTACACAATTGCGAGAGAAAGAGCGACAAAAGATGATTGTGTTGTTTGACAAAGTCTCAACATGCAGGTGGCGCGTCGTCCGATTAACCAGTTAACACGGTCATTGTCGTAAACTCGACGTCATTTAAAGCTGGGTTTACACAACCGACTTTATGTTGGCGAAATGGCGAGTTGGACCAACTTTCTAATTTTCCAGCTCCGAGTTGGCGAAAATAGAACACGTTCTGATCTCCCAACTAGTTGCTATCGATCGGTTGGTCGCGCAACTTTTGCGTTTACACTGCCGATTGTCGGTTGTATAGTTGTGAAGTTGGTCCAATTCGCCAATTCGCCAACACAAAGTTGGTTAGTGTAAACCCAGCTTTACCGCGCGCGCGAGCTGCTGTCGTATCTTTGGGCGCTTTCGATCGGGTGCGCCGGTGTCGCGGGCGAGTACGAGTTGAATTCTGCGTATGTATGTACGCTTGCGATTTAACCGTCCGCCTAAGCGAGATAACCGCGCCCTCCCTTAGATATGTGTCTAGGTCTGTGAAAACTAGACTAGTAGTATACGCGCGTTCTAGCAACGCGTGTACCTCAAATAGTATACATTTTCAACACTTGGTTAGTAAGCAGCGTTTTTTGAATGTCCATAAAGTAACGCTGATTTGCTAAAGTAATATGTTAATTTAATCACTTTATCAGGATAGTTCACTCCCCTGTGCGCGTTCATTTGTATGCTCTGATAGTTAATTTAAATGTTTGTTCTGATTCTATATAATTAAAATTAACAATCGCTGTAATAACGAGGAAAACTTTGCCATCGCGGATTCTTCAACAAACTTTCTTGTTGTTTAGGATTCCAGCTTGATCATTATTGTGGAACCATCGATATCCCATATGGAAAATGTGGCACCGACAAACTGCTGGTGATCCATGACGCGACCTATGGTCCCGATAATTTTCCAGGCAACCTCATCTGTAGGGGATCAGGATCTGGTAATGTTGTCGTTCAATTTAAAAAAAACATTTTTGAGTTGGGA
>NW_014577214.1:250917-283960 GCF_000485595.1 Priapulus caudatus | reverse complement strand
CTCATTTTACTGGTCCTCTTTTGTTATATGACGCGCATAGCGCAGCCTGCTAATAATTGACCTTATAATTGTATTAGGAGTTGTATTAGTTTATTAGTTATATTTCGTATGCCTTCGTTTGTTATATTAGTATAATGAGTAAGTCTTGATTATTATATTAGTAAATTAGTAAGCCTTATTTTAGTTATATAGTATATTGGTAAGCTTTATATTAGTTATTTAGTAAGGGCCTATATTATTTATATTAGTATATTAGTAAGCGCTTATATTATTTATATTAGTATATCTTAGTAAGCCTTATATAAGTTATTATTAGTATATTAGTAACCTTTATAATTAGTTATATTAGTATATTAGTAGGCCTTATTAGTTATTATTAGTAATATTAGTAGAGCCTTACTATTAGTTATATTATTATATATTAGTAAGCCTTATTATTAGTTATATTAGTATATATTAGTAGGCCTATCACTAGTTATATTAGTATATTAGTAAGCCTTATATTAGTTATATTAGTAGGCCTATATTATTAAGCCTTATATTAGTTATATAAGTATATTAGTAAGCCTTATATTAGTCGAGTATGTTAGTTTGCGGTTACCTAAGTGCTTGCCCTGCAGCCACTCAACTCGGTTACGCGTGTCAGCCGACGTATTCGCGAAATTCATTTCCGTTTCAAGCAGCCGCTCCTCGAATCGTTCGAATCGACTCAGCAGCTCGATCCGCATCCGTTTTACTCTGCCGCCGACGTCTCGGAATCCATCATCGCATACGGCGACGCTCTTAGCGACGCGCTGCTCCAGCGCCGAAAGATGGCGCTCGTGTCGGTCGGCGTCGGCCTGTAGTTTCGGCAGCAGCGTTGCGTTGCCGACCACCGCAGCTTGATCGGAGCCGCCGCTTGATGGCGCATCGAACGCCGTCGTATGTTTTGCTTCCGTCGGCATCTCCGTCGCATTCGTCACACGGCTGTGCGCGGCGGTCGTCGTCGACAACGTCGTCTTCTGAAGCAGCAAGTCGTCGACGGCTGCCGTTGTGCGCGCCCACAGTTCCGTCGCCTCGTTAATCACGATGTCGACTCGAAGCAGCCGCGAGTCGGCGTCCTCTTGTGCTCGTCGTATCGCGTCGAGGTCAGCGTCTAACCGCTCCTGTCGTTCTCTGATCCGACGCAACGTCGCGTTCGTCGCCCACTGGCGTTCGGTGACCTGCAGCAATGCGCTGTTCATCCAGTCGACCGTCGACGACGGTTGTTTCGCGAGCGTGACGTCATCGACTGCGGTCGGAGCCGCTGGGACGTCATTATCGGCGCTCGAAGCGTCGGTGGCGACGCTCGGCAATGATCGCTGCGACGCGGTAACGTCGGCCGCGCGCAGCGCTGTTAGTTCGGTGCGCATGCGCGATAGCTCCGCCTCGAGAGGAGCGAAGCTTGCGGCGAGCGCATCGAACCTGGCCGTGACGGTCGCTATCGCACTGAACAGTTCTGCATTCGTCGTGAAATCGTCGCCGTAGTCGGCGAGGTCCGGCAGTCGGGATTCGCTGCTTCCGTCGGCGCGTCGCATCGCAACGACGACGACGACGACAAGCAACGACGTGCGAAAAAGCATCACGCGTTGTGACGTGATCACGCGCAGAGTCGGAAAGGTACGGTGAAGAACTAACTCTCTTTCGATCACCGCGTTGAGCTACGATAGTTTAGATTGCGGTCTAGGAACGACAGCTAGTCTGCGGTAACACTGTAGTCGTGTTCCGAGTGCAGCAGGACGGGGGCACACGTAGGCCCTATATATTCTCTCGCGCGGGAGAGCATCCGGGTTCGAGCGGACCGCGGCTGTAGCCGGTAGTGCAACTCCGAGATTATAATATTATGTGGAGGAGCGGATGTGCGAGAGCGAGCCAGTAACGCTACCAGCCACAGGTATATATATATATATATATATATATATATATATATATACATATATGTGTACACATAGAAGGCAGCACGACGAGCAGAGACGGAGCCGTGGGTGGCGACCAATCAGAGCTCGGCAACGGCTCTACGACGGACGACGACGCTGACGACACGCCGGCCTGGGTGTGGGCCATCATCGCCGCCCTGCTCTCGCTGCTCCTTCTCCTACTCTGCGTCTGCTTCCTTGTGCTCCGGAAGCGGAAACAGCAGACGGGTTCATTCGTGACGATGCGGGGTGGCGGCGGGTCGGCGGGCGCGAAGAAAAAGACGTTGCGCGACAGCGGCATATCCGATCCAAAGGTGAAGTATAGCGACGCGGCCGCATTCGGTGAGGTGAAGGAGATGAGAGAGAGTCGTTACTTCAACATCTCTATGGACAGCCTCAACCTCAAGGGCGAGTCAAGCCCCGAGGCCGGTGAGCTTTTGATGAATACTAAAATGTTTAAAAAATTATTTCGTGACCGTCTCGGGAAAACGGGCAAGCGGCAGAGTGACCTACATGTATGTATGTAGCAGATGCGCCCGCAGACATACAGGTAGGTTATAAAGCAAAGCGAAAACGCTAAAGATGATGGGAAAGCGGTAAACCAGACAGTTCAGGCAGCTAATAATCTGACAAACACATGAGCAAGCGTGTAAGCCGACAATCGGGTAAGCCGATAGCCAGAAAGCTGTAAGCTCAGCGCGTAATTTCCTCGAATTAACGTAGATTTGATTGATAAAATCAATTGACTGAAATTGCCGCTGTTCATTACAGAACCCGACACCCCAGATGTAGCGAGCACGGACGCAGACAATCAAGACGGCACAGCACCTGCCACCTCCTCATTCGCAAATAGCAAAACAACCATCGCATAGGAGCATTTATTTCAATTAGTGACATCTCTCATTGTCATATGATTAGCATATCCGTCGGAGCAAGATAACCACGAGGCCTTGGATAATGTTACGATGTCAGCATATACGAGCTAAGGCGTGTTTTACATGCGCTCACGCCACATTGTCGGGTTCCTGGCACTTCGTAGCTAAGCGAAGTTTGTCTAACGACTCCATCGCAGCGCTGATTCGCTACGGATACCTGTAAACACCTGCAGGCGAATGACTCAATTTTTTGACGATTCTGTTTTTGTTTTCGCTGAAAATTTGATCATAACCCGGGATGTTTTATTTGTCTTGTCGATTCTTTTGTAGTAGATGTATTATAGTGCGCCTTAATCAACTCGACCAGATACAATCAACACATTTGCGTAAATTAAATAAAAAAATCAGCATAATCTTTTATATAATTTTTCCAAGCAATAATGAGAACACAGAGCTGTATTGAGATGGCAAGCATTTGAACGAAGAGATCTGGCTTTCACACATAGCCGATGTAATTTCGCTGTAGGTTTTGATATGAGATTAATGGACAACGGTCTGAAGCTAAACAGTATTAATTATCTTCACGTAATCACGTCTGTTTTTGAAACAGCTAAAGCTATGCGCGGCATTTATCACTTAATTCCACAGATTGAGCGTGTGTGCTACGTAGACTCATTGCTGATTCGACGTGTAAGTTTGAAGGTATTGTTTTTGTGTAAATCTATGTAATAAACTTTATATTAAATGTAATATCAATTGATTGTGTACAGTATTTTGCTACAGCGTTTTCCTTTAATTATTGTAATTGCGAGTACAATAATAACAAAAATAATAATAATAATAATAAATTTTATCATCACTTTTATACGCTGTGAGCGATCGATCTGTTGTCAGGTACATGTGAAAAAATTGTTATAGCATGTATACTTATGAGGACTCGTCCGGTGGCGTATATAAGGCCTGCAGCTATGCTAGTATGGGCAAATGGCGCTGCGACGTCGGTCGCCGTTGACTGCCAAGATGATATTCTTTGGCCGTTCTTATACGTTCAAACTGGAGCCGGGCAGGCTGACAGCACGTGTGCATGGTAAAATCTGATCTACATGCTTCACTTCGCTCGCAGCATCGCGCCACGATTCCCAGCTATGCAAATGGCGATGGCATATGGGCAAATGGCGCTGCGACGTCGGTCGCCGTTGACTGCCAAGATGATATTCTTTGGCCGTTCTTATACGTTCAAACTGGAGCCGGGCAGGCTGACAGCACGTGTGCATGGTAAAATCTGATGTATATGCTTCACTTCGCTCGCAGCATCGCGCCACGATTCCCAGCTATGCTAATGTATGGGCAAATGGAACTGCGACGTCTGTCGCCGTTGACTACCAAGATAATATTCTTCGGCCGTTCTTATACGTTCAAACTGGAGCCGGGCAGGCTGACAGCACGTGTGCATGGTAAAATCTGATCTACATGCTTCACTTCGCTCGCAGCATCGCGCCACTATTCGCAGCTATGCTAATGTATGGGTAAATAGCACTGCGACGTCGGGGCCGTTGACTGCCAAGATAATATTCTTCAGCCGTTCTTATACGTTCAAAGTAAAGCCGGGCAGGCTGACAGCACGTGTGCATGGTAAAATCTAATCTACATGCTTCACTTTGCTCGCAGCATCGCGCCACGATCCCCAGCTATGCTAATGTATGGGCAAATGGCGCTGCGACATCGGTCGCCGTTGACTGCCAAGATAATATTCTTCGGCCGTTATTATACGTTCAAACTGGAGCTGGGTAGGCTGGCAGCACGTGTACATCATAAAATCTTATCTGCATGCTTCACTTCGCTCGCAGCATCGCACCACGATTCCCAGCTATGCTAATGTATGGGCAAATGGAGCTGCGACGTCGGTCGCCGTTGACTGCCAAGATAATATTCTTCGGCCGTTCTTATACGTTCAAAGTGGAGCCGGGCATGCTGACAGCACGTGTGCATGGTAAAATCTAATCTACATGCTTCACTTCGTTCGCAGCATCGCGCCACGATTCCCAGCTATGCATGCTAATGTATGGGCAAACGGCGCTGCGACGTCGGTCGCCGTTGACTGCCAAGATATTATTTTTCGGCCGTTTTTATAGGTTCAAAGTGGAGCCGGGCAGTCTGACAGCACCGTGTGCATGGTAAAATCTGATCTACTTGCTTCACTTCGCTCGCAGCATCGCGCCACGATCCCCAGCTATGCTAATGTATGGGTAAATAGCACTGCGACGTCGGTCGCCGTTGACTGCCAAGATAATATTCTTCGGCCGTTCTTATACGTTTAAACTGAAGCCGGGCAGGCTGACAGCACGTGTGCTTAATAAAATACTATCTATAATATTCACTTTGCTCGCAGCATCACGCCCTGGGTTCCCCGCTATGTCTATATTATTGTAGAGGTAGATGGCGCTCGTGCGTCGGTTACCGTTGCCTGCCAAGAGAATTTTCCTCGGCCGTTTTACGTTCAAAGTGGAGCCAGACGGGCCGACAGCGCGTGTGCTTAGTAAATACTATATCTATAATATTCACTTTGCTCGCAGCATCACGCCCTGGGTTCCCCGCTATGTCTATATTATTGTAAAGGTAGATGGCGCTCGTGCGTCGGTTACCGTTGCCTGCCAAGAGAATTTTCCTCGGCCGTTTTATACGTTTAAAGTGGAGCCAGACGGGCCGGCAGCGCGTGTGCTTAGTAAAATACTATATCTATATTCACTTTGCTCGCAGCATCACGCCCTGGGCTCCCCGCTATGCCTATATTAATGTAGAGGTAGATGGTACTGGTGCGTCGGTCACCGTTGACTGCCAAGTGAATATTCTTCGGCCGTTTTCATACGTTCAAAGTGGAGCCAGGCGGGCCGACAGCGCGTGTGCTTGGTAAAATCCGAGCTATAACATTCACTTTGATCGCAGCATCACGCCCTGTGTACGTAATGGCAAAATCATTGTCATTGAAGTTTTTGTGGTAAATGTGTTCAATTTATTAATCCAATCTTTCAATAATGATACGAAAAACTGTTTTCAGTTGATAGCTCTAGCATTTGGAGTTTATATTCTGATATATGTGATAAACTGTTAACGGATGATGTGATAAGTAAATTTTCGTTCTATCTAAACGCGAACATATCAGGAATCTAATTTTAGGTTGTACATTTTTTTCTTCAAATTAATAGGCCTATTTCCACAGTACGCGGACAGTTTACGTTTTCGTATAAACTAAGTTTGCCTGCAGTGTAATTATTACAATGCTATATAACATACATAACAATTCTACCGTGACGTCATTGTTTACATTAATACACGATAATTGAAGTACTATCGCATACGTATATATAGCATACATGACGCAAATCAAGATGTAGTGATCGTATATCGAACGCCTATATGAGCGGCAACAAATAGCCTGTAAATGAAGACGTGAAAGGGTCGCACGAGACAGTTGGATCGACGAGTCTGATCCGTATATCGTGTCCTTTCCTCATGGAGACCAGAGCGCCAGCGTTGCCTGCCGTCCGAGATCCGACACTGGACAGATGGATGGAGGCGACCCGTACGTCACCGCGCAGCAACATTTCCGCTACGTTCGGCGCTCCGTTCGCACACACGAGGGCCACATAGAAGAAGTAACTGCAAAGAAATATTATCGAATCTTATAATATAATAATGTTCGCAGGCAATAATGTTTTGTGTGCGGAAGGGATGGGCAAGAATGTAGGTCACCAATTGGAAACGGACACGACTTCCGCTACGCCACTAGATAAGACATTGCGCTTTTTTTGTATTTGTGAAAACACTTATTCTACGTACAACCACACTGGATATAGTTGGTTCACGTTGAGCTCGAAAAAAGTGTGTAAAAACTCTAAATATATTGATTTCATACCGTCCATTAACTGGAGCTGTGAAGTAGCCAGAGACGGTATCGTAGCTGTCAACCTGGCCGATCGTCGGCTCGTTGAAAACGAATGTGCCATCGTTGGATAGGGGAACTCCGGCACCTACCCTGGCAGAGAATGCAAACAACTCTCCTGAAACAGAACATATGGTTAATGGTTTACGAATATTCCCTGACGGAGTCATTATACCCTAGAAAATTTACCTACTTTCAAGATTGCGCGTTTGCCTAGTAACAGCCATACTGTTTTGTTATATACGCGCATACGCAGCCTGTAAATGACCTTATAATTTATTAGTTGAGTTATTAGTTATTAGTTATATTCGTATGCCTTGTTTGTTATATTAGTATATGAGTAAGTCTTATTAGTTATATTTGTATATTAGTAAGCCTTATTTTAGTTATATTAGTATATTGGTAAGCTTTATATTAGTTATATTAGTAAGCCATATTATTTATATTAGTATATTAGTAAGCCTTATATTATTTATATTAGTATATTAGTAAGCCTTATATTAGTTATATTAGTATATTAGTAAGCCTTATATTAGTTATATTAGTATATTAGTAAGCCTTATATAATATCATTAAGCATAAGTTTTTTATAGCCTTAATTAATGTAATAGTAATATTAGAAGGCCATTATACTAGTTATAATTAGTAATTAATGCCTTAAGCTTAAATTGTATATAGTAGGCCTATAGTTCAGAAGTCTTAATATTAGTTATACTAAGTAATTAGTAACCTTAATTAGTCGAGTATTATTTGGGGTACCTAAGTGCTTGCCCTGCAGTCGCACTCAACTCGGTTACGCGTGTCCAGCCGACGTATTCGCGAAATTCATTTCCGTTTTCAAGCAGGCCGCTCCTCGAAAATCCGTTTCGAATGACCAGGCACTCGCATCCGAGCATGGCCGTTTACTCTGGCCGGCCCAGAACGTCTCGATCCACATCGCATACGGCGACGCTCTAGCGACGCGCTGCGCGCGCGAGCGAGCCCGAAAGATGCGCTCGTGTCGGTCGCGTCGGGCCTGATTTCGGTCAGCTAAGCAGTTGCGTTGCGACCGCACTCGCAGCTGATCGGATCCGCCGCCGCTTGATGGCATGCAACGCAACGCCCGTCGTATGTTTGCTTTCCGTCGGCCATCCCTCCGTCGCATTCGTCACACTGCTGTCTCGGCGTCGTCGTCCGACACGTCGTCTTCTAAGCAGCAAGTCGCTCGACGCGCCGATTGTGCGCGCCCAACCTCATTTCCGTCGCCTCGTACTCAGATGTCGACTTCGAAAGCAAGGCCCGCGAGTCGCGTCCTCTTGTGCTCGTCCGCGATCGCGTACCGAGGTCAGCGTCTAACGCCGCTCCTTCCGTCGCTGATCCGACGCAGAACGTCGCGTCGGTCGCCCAACTGCGTCGTGAACCCTAGCCATACCGCTCTCAGTCCGCAAAGTCGACCTGTCGACGAACGTTGTTTCTGCGAAGCGCGTTCATCACTAGTCGAACCCATGGGAGCGACGGTCATCTATGCCGCGCGCTCGTGGAAGCGTCCGGGCGGACCGCCTCCGGCAAATGATACGCTGCGGACGCGGATAAACGTCGCCGCAAGCAGCAGCGCTGTTAGTTCTCGTGCCATGCGCGACAGCTCCCGCCTCGAGAGGAGCGACAAGCCTTGCGGCGAGCCGCATCGGAACCTGGCCGGGACGGTCGCTATCGCAGCTGTACAGTTCTGCAATTCTCGTGAAATCGTCGCACGTAGTGCGCGAGTCCGCGCAGCGGGAGTTCGGCTCCTGCTTGTCGGCGCGTCGCCCCCATCGCAACGACGCGACGACGACGACCAATGCAACCGACTGCGAAAAAAGCATCACCGCGTGTGTGAGTATCTACGCGCAGAGTCGGAAAGGTAACGGTGAAAACTAAAACTCCTCCTTCTCGATCACCGGCGTTGAGCTACGATATTCAGATATGCGGTCTAAGAAACGACAGCTATCGCGGTAACACTGTATCGGTTCCGGAGATGCACGCGGACGGGGGCGACAGCTAGGACCCTATAATTTCTCCGCGCGCGGAGAGCAATCCGGGTTCGAGCGGACCTGGCGCGCGTAGCCGGAGTGCGAACTCCGAGATTATAAATATATGGAAGGAGCGTGATGGCGAAGAGCGAGCCAGTAACGGCTACAGCCACAAGAATAATATATAATAGTAATATAATATAATATATAATAATATTATATGTGAATATTATATATATATGCGTGTGTGTGTCTTGTTTTGTGTGTTGTGTGTGTGTGTGTGTGTGTGTGTTGTGTGTGTGTGTGTGTGTGTGTGTGTGTGTGTGTGTGTGTGTGTGTGTGTGTGTGTGTGTGTGTGTGCGTGTGTGTGTGTGTGTATGTCAGTGTGCGGCAGCGTGCGCGCGGTGTACATGTGTGTGTTGCAGAGGAACATTCGTACGGCATTTACAGGAAATTGTCGGCAATAATAGGCGAAAGAGAGTAGGGAAACATTATATAGATATTAAGACTTTGGTAGGAAATAGATTTCGTATTTATTTAGCATTATATTTTATTGAAACGCTCCAAGTGCCTGTGCTACCAGCCACGGTGAATGTCACACACGAGCGGCCTAGCTGCTGATCGGCTGGGCTAGCTTATCATCTCACCCCCCCCCCCCTGTTCACGCGTTCACGGATGTCACATATCTCTATATAGCATGCGCTGCTGAAGGATTCAGGTCGGCAAGCCACAAAATGCGAGGAGAGAAAGTGTCGAGAGATTATAACATATGCGTTCATATCCAAGCAAGCCATTCCATTAAAAAGTTAAAAGTTAAATCCTTCCCACGCATATGTGGAACATAGGCGAATAGGGCGGTGCCTATCTCCGTTTCCGTAACCCTGAAGCCCCGCAGCTGCTTTCACAGTAATACTACAGTAGGGGGTTAGTCCACTGGCAGTACTGCGAGTTAACTTGACCAACGACTTGAACAATGGTACACACGGCTTCTCTGCATTCAGCAAATAGCAGCAAATAGAGCCATCAGATAGAGCATTCAGCAAATAGAGCCATCCATTACAGAACTAAAAAAATACGGGAGTAAACCCTAAGTAAAAGAGGTATAACCTCTAGTTAAGGCAGGCTGGGGGGAGAAACAAAGACGCGTACTGAACTGAAATGAATCGTCCGTAGAGAATAGTGGCGACAGAGTAATTAAGTGTAAAACTGCCAATGAACATACGAAGTATGTTTGTAAATTAATATACAGAGTAGAGTCCTATTACACCAGTTATGTAACCGCTCAGCGCTGTTTTTTTGCCAATCTATCGAATTGACAAGCTCTATGCAAAATATGTGGGCTTATACAGAGTCGTAGCCAGAACAAATTCCAATTTGTGGCAGATTTCTCGATACAGATACTGATATAAAACGCCACAACACTACAAAGCAGGCGAGTTAACAACGTATACGCAATAAAACAAATTATTTTTGTTTATTTTATTTGAATTATTTTATTTTGACACGCGATGAACGGGGGGATGTGGAAGAATACTCGTATAGCTGCACATCTTGCACGTTTCGTTCGACACATGTACATGAGCGTTATCCGTTTCATAAACACACAGAAAACCGTAGTCTAGACGACGACACAGCAACGATGCAGGGTGTCACAGAAACGCACCTATACTAGCGGCGCGGGAGCATGTTTTGTCGATGAAATAAAGCGGTGAATAGATGCCAATTAGCACGTTGAGCACCATGCTAATGATTGCTAGCTCGGTTAGCATTCTCTGATAAACCAATTAACTTTTTTGTACCGCACTGTTTAACAAGAAATGAAACGCAAGTGGAATATTGACAATAAATTTATATATATATATTAATGTGGAGCCCATTGTCAGAAACAAAATTAGTCTTAACATTAGTCTTAACACTAACATTTTCTCGTAGACCGTCGACAGCACTTTGTTTCGTATCGTTATGAGGAAATCTGCTACGATTTTTCATTCAGGTAACTTCGCAGCGTTTCTGTCGACGGTCTAAGAGAAAAGGTTCATGCTAAGACTAATGTTAAGACTAATTTTGTTTCTGACAACGGGCTCCAGCTTGTTAGATGCCTCTGCGTAGACCGATACCTCTACTAGTGCGACCAATACATCGCTGTATACCAAACACATGCATCGCGTGATCACATACAGACAAACTATATAAACGGCGATTTTACACGTACAGCTGCGTTAAAATTATATCGCGCACTAGCGTCACTTTGGTATCACAAACGTACGGTGGGGGGAAGAATATCACAAATATCATCGTCAACAAATGCATACACAAATATATTATACATGGAACGAAATATTGATCACTGTTTCTAACTTAATGATCCATCATTCAAATTAGAAACTTACCTAAACGAGGATTTGTGTAAATACTGTTATATATAATTTATATTATATATACTTATAATTAAAGGCTAGACAAATCGGCAAGTGAATATGCCTAGTTGATTTCATGAATAACACAATGTAAAGTTACATTAACGTGATAAAATAAAACTATCATAATTACTTCACAAACGAACAGTAAAAATAACAAAGTTTGACTCAATTCATTTCAACCGCAACCACTGCTCTGAGGCAGAGCCGTAGCTTCCTTATAACACCAACTATGCCGGATACGGTATTCAAACGTAGCGTTAACATTAGACAGAAGCATCTGCTAGAGTATTTAGAAATTGAACGGCTGGTATTCACGGTCGAGATGTTCATAATTTCGGAGAACAAGAACTGTGAATAACTTGAACGACATGAGGTTGCACACCCGTATGTGACTATACATTATTACTACCATTGCATGCAGGTTACTACGACGTTACTATACCAGCACGTATACTTACTTATACATGTCACACCTGACAGTTAGGCCGAGTGTGAGCTTACATTTCATTGATACTACTATTCCTTGTAAATTATCATTTAATACTAGCTTGATAACAATTTTTCATCTTACACTAAATAAAAATTGATACCACTGTGTGCAAATGACAACAGCTGCTATCAATTCACTCAAAAATCTACCATCTAAAGAGCGGGTAAGTATTTCCTGTGATCATTTACTATCTACCCTCAGATTTTGACTTTCACTCTCATATCCTGCGGTGGTGTAGTTCTGTACAGGTTTGCTATATTAAAAGGCACAAGTTCATCAACACCAACACACCAGAAAGAATTCACGCAACCATCGATAAATATTCCGTGAAACAAATCAACACAAGGTAGACTAGAGTCTAAGTTTGACTATTAAAAATAGATGAACACACACACATAGTCGGTGCTAACGATGATTTTCACAATTCTTTTTTCACTATTGCAATTTTTGCCAACAAAACGACTATGGTTGGGGGGAAGTCGTACACATGTTATGATCTAAGTGTGCTGGTAAGCGGCAATCAATAGCCAAAATCGGTGTCCGTATGCGTTGCGATGAATATATAGTCGAATAGTGTAACTATGTTTACTGACACCTATTAAATAGATGGTGAAAATTTGAAAAACGTACATCTAACATACACCAACAGCTGCTGCTACATGTGAGCAAGGACAGATGAAATCACAGCCTACCCTCACAAACAATAACACATTTTTGTTTCCCAAACGCATTAGTTTATAATTCAGTGGTTATACTTTACTCTCAAGGGGCCCTCCTTATGGCAAGGTTCCTCATAAATTACATTGGTATCAAGACATATAACGCATTTATAGATTTAAATCATCACCACTATATGTAATAATAATATTAATGTAATGTTGTAGCTGGGAAAGCAGGTATTTAACTTTACAACGGCGTTGTGATGGAATGCAGTTGCTGATTGGTTAATCCTTCAGACTTAATTATCACTAATAAATATTTTCTTCTTATATATGCGCATAAATGGACTAGTTTCATCATTCTGCAATCAATACGACACTCACCAATACAAATAATGTGCGAGTGAAAAGTGTTATACCGAGTGCAGAGAAATACAACACGAATCTTGCACATCGCATCCTGTTACTTAATACATTTCTTTGGCATTGAATGAAAATTCAACTATTTCACAATGAATCAACCTTCCACAAAAGCATGAAATCGGTTTTGAAATCGTCCCAGAAGATTTAGATCAACAAAAGTATCACCAGCTCTCCTGCGTTTTGTTCGGTTGACAAGCACACAAGACACACATAGGAACTAACGTATAGCTGGCTAGTATTAAGGGACTTTTTCACAGGGTATATATATCCGTGGTTTACATAATTATATATAGTTTCCCCTTGCCAAAAAAGGTCTGTGATATGGTAAATATATTTTTGGTGCGTTTGCGCGTTTCGAGAACCCAGCTATGGGGATCCGGGAACACAGTTTTTGAAAAAAATGTTGCAATTTGGTGCATTCTAAGCTATTTTGGTGCATTATAAGCACTATTCTATGAAAGAACAGTGATTTTTGTCAACCAGGCAGGGTTTTGGACAAATTTCTGTATGGCGGCTCAGAATTTGAGCGAGGCGGCCCACCTTGCTCATGTCACTACAGGGGAAACACTGTATATACATGATATATATATATATATATATGTATGTGTATATATATTATATCAGCTTATATTTCATTTATAGAGCCTACTATACAACTGATTGTACTTTCTATCTTTGGCAGTCTGCCTACGTGCAAATTCCCTACGGGTGCCATACAGAGGTAAGCAATGCATTATGAATGCCTGGCTTTAATCATGGATTTGTAATTAGTTCCCAAGTTAAACATAAACTATACACTGCCTTAACCATGGAATGTTTTTTCTGTTTCTCGGGCAAACAGCTTTGCAACCGTTGTATAATGTCACATCTATTTCAGATATATAAATATAATAGTTCTGCGTGCCACTGAAAATTCTTTGGTATATCAATTCTAATCCTGCACAATCTCTTGCATTTTAATGACTCCAACTCTTACTGCACAATATGCAGCGATATTTCAACAATATGTCTCCTTTCAACTCCACTAAATGCCCAAAAAGCATATAACCTAATAGCTTGCCACAATTCCTCCACAGAGAGTACCATTACTTACCTAATATTATATTCACCTAGATAAAAAATGCCAAAATATACCTGTGTGCTTAAATAGTTAATGGTCCAATATGCTTTCACAGTGAAATTCAGAATATATTACCTGCTGTAGTGTATCTACATATATAATATCGAATAAATTCAGCTGCTTTTATCCCTGAAGAATACACCATGTCAGTGTGACTGGGTAAAAAATTTCACCTACTTAACTTCACACATGCTGGAAATCCCACGTAGCACCGATTCTGCTATCCACTCAGTTTGTTCATTTGCTCACTTTCTTACTCATACAGTCCAAATGCAGAGGTGTGTGGAGGCAATGAGAGATCCAGAGCTAGCACTCTCTCATTCTCTCACTCGGTGGCCACAGATACGCCTTTAGGACAGAACTGGTGTCTTCTCCGAAAGTTTAATGCTCTCGAATGGGTTGTCAAAGGATTCCTAATAAAAACAACAATTCATTTTAATCCTTGTCTGATGCATAGTGCCACAGGTTTATCTTGATTTACATCATTTCTAATTATGATACATAACTACTTCTTTGTTTTTTATACATAAATAAAAACTACTTTGAAACCTGCCACTACACAAGATATACCTACACATTATATGTAAACAGCTCACTTTGGATGTTTCTTACCATACCCTACTTATAATCCTTCTTTTTTCTCTCACACCCTATGAATTCGCCCTTTTATGCTACCCAAGCCATTCTGGAGCTATTGCATGTATAACTATTGCTGAGTGTAGCAACGTCATATTTACCTTTCCCTTGAAGGACTTCGACAGCTTATTGAGGAGTTTGTTGCCTTGACTGTTACTGAACTCGATGCTGTCATACTGTTCTTCTTCGTCGTCATCAATGGCACAGGTCTCAGCTGCAGGTAGCTCCCCTTCCTTGCCCGAGGAACCTTGCATCAGCCGCGAATACTTGTACTCTAGCCTAAACAGGGGCAGTGGCATTATCAACACACACACATCGTGAAACAAGTAGATTGATTTTCACGGTAATGTTAGGCGTAATTTTATTTTACAATAGATTCATACATACAGATGTGTTAACGACAGTTTCCGATTGAATGGCCTATTGAAATTTCCATTAACAGGTCAAAATATTTGAATTAATATTGAAATAAAAATAGTGAAAACAGATGCCTACAGTCACAAATAACAGTAGTAAGACACAATATGGGATAAAACCTATTTGTATAAATGCATCACACTGAATTAAATTTATTACAATAAAGAGCTCAATTTAATAACTTTGGCATACTAACTTTCTGTTCTTCTTCCAGAAGTACACTAGCAATCCAACTAGAAGAACTCCCACACCAATTGCGACTGCAATCACAATTTGCACCTAGAATACAGAAAAGCTCTATGTATAATGAACAGCACAAACTTGCCTGGCTGAGATAATGTAATAGTGTTTATAATAATAATAATAATTATTATTATTATTATTATCATATTATTATTATCATTACTACTAATACTACTATCATCTAATTAATTTTAAGTAGAATAATTACACATCAACAGACTCTTCATTGACATTTAAGTATTATGTTACTTGCTGTTTCATGCAATCACATGAGAATTTTAATAGGTATTCAAGCACAGACGTTATACGCAAACAAACCAGTCAAACAAGCCATTAATGATACAGAATGCACACGTAGATGCACAAAGAGAATGGCTCTAACTAGATGTACGCCTTACATGCAGGCGATCTATATACTGACCTGCATCGGAAGCACACTGCATTCCTGTGTCGTAATTTGTGGTGCTTCAGCCTCTATGCATTCACTGTAACATGTAATAAATACCACTAGCATATAACCAAGCCCCTCATCTTATTAAGTACCTCAGGTCAGTGGAGGAGAAGAAAGATACACCCATACTGTTACACGTTGACAACAGAGCGTGCAAGTTTCATTCAATGAGTTAAAAAATTACATCGTGTTTCAAGTTTGTAAAATTTAAATTGTACTTTTTTAAATGTTTGTCATCCAATAGACCTATGATCTATCTATCTAACATAGATTTTAATCTCACACAATGCAACCAGTGAGTAAACACGAGGTAAATGCTGCAGCAATAGTGAGGTAGTCTTACCTAGCTTTTAGGCGATGAATCTCTTGCTTGCCATTCTTGCATTCTCCCTTCATGATGTTGTAGTCCTCATCTGCATAAAACATAACCATCCACCGCTACGTAAGCCCGACTACATCCAATCTAAATTTAACTAAATTAAACTAAATTAACTATGAAAAGCTCTCAACACTTGTATCCTATTTCACATACGTATGTACACACGCACGCACGCACGCACGCACGCACGCACGCACGTACGTACGCACGCGCTCACACTCACACACGCGTATGCACGCTCACACACACGCATGTAAAAAAAGAGGGGAGCATGTGTTTTCGATACCTGCACAGATGGGACACGCATATTTGGTGATCCAGTGAAAGTGGAAGGTGCATCCATCACACGTTCCATCTGGGCAGTTGCCTGGCATTCTGATCTGGCCTTTAGCCTCATAGCTCTCGTTGCAATGAAGAGAGATCACGCTCCTCCGACCATCTGGGCATGCCTGTGTTGCCCTGTCCACGGCAACGATATCTTATCATACATCTACCCAAAAGTAATATGGCTCAAAGACTAGACCTACTGTCAAGCGAAACTCTCGATACTCAAGAGAAAATTCTCACACGATCATGTATTCCATTTCCCAATGTTCATACGCCTACATAAAAGGTTGGCTCTAAAGCAATAATACCTACTAATAGCTCTACGATTGTGGCTTTAAAAGCATCACTACATCACGATACTACAATGATGACTACTACCACCACTATAGCAATGCGATTGTGCCTAGCAAAACCACCAGCAACTCTTCTGTGTCTATCACACAACGAATACCACCACTATTACCACAGCAACCTGTTTCTCTATCGGAAACAGTCCGCAATACAGTGTTCGTACACACATTTTAGCATGCAATAATCAATTACAGATAGTGTTAAAATCTAAACCTATTCTATCCAGTCCATTTGGATCCTCATACTTACGACACAGAATGGAAGTAGAAGTGAACCGAACCCAAGTCTTTGCTAACTGAAAATTACAATCACAAAGATCAGGCATGTAGCTGATTGTAGTTCCAAGTCAACAATGCTAACCTAAATTTGAATTTATTGATCAAATGATCAAAATGATGAAAAAACCCAATTCATACAGTCATCTGTATTATCAGGGGTAAAATAATAGTAATAATAATAACAATAATATTATAATATAATAATAATAATACACTACACCTCCACTACTACAACAAATACTACCATTACTGATAATAATAATAATAATAATAATAATAATAATAATAATAATAATAATAATAATAATACGTATTATTTTACTTTTGATATTATTTATCTAATGTATATTGTTGTGTACAATTAATTACAAACCATCAAGAGGTGCCTTTGCTGCACTCATACTCTGGAACTTTGGCTGGTCTGTAACTGCCACAAGGTACTCCCCAAGACTAGAATCAAAGGTGGGAAAAATCATGGAATTTCCTATAATATACTAACCCATGACAGGAACATTATGTAAGACACGCTGTGATAGTATATGCGTATACATAAACTATAATAGCCTAGGAAATGGCATGTTAAATACAGGTTTTCATCTAAAACACTATGTTAGTTTACACAAATTTGTCCCAATGGCTTATATCGGGTTCAGCATGCGGGGAATGTTTTGAATTGCACTACCACAGTGAATGATGGTGTAAGGCTAACAACAATCCCAGCAGCAAAGTGAGTAGCATTACTGGGCAAAGCCTGAAACCAAGAAGAGAGAGCCCTATGCTCCATCAATGGAGCCAAAATTAATAACATCGAACAAGAAAAACTCTCCCGAATTAAAAGGAAGCTCATGCTCACCTCACGGACTGGGCAGATAGTAGGTAGTCTCCATCATGTGATTTTTGTGGGATGACAGTTGTTCTACATATGGGAGCATCCACTCCCTCCCCGGTCTCTTCCTCCTCAACCTAAACCATCAGTGAATCGCAAATAGAATGTCATCAGCCAGAAGCCTTGTTACAAAACATTTCTTAGCAAATCGAAGAATTACCTACAATGAAACCAGCTAACCTAAACAGCCCTGAGAAGCAGGCTATACAGCCCTAAGAGCCTCTCTACTCATCACATATTTTCTCCTCTATATCATTTCACGCTATTCTTGTACCATTTCCATACTATTTTTCTTCCTCCTAAAACTGCACTCTACTACTGTGTCTCAGTAGCGGATTATCTATGGGGCAAAGGGGGCATTTGCCCCCGGCCCTACAAGTCGACCGGCCCTAAAGTGTTGTGACTACAAAAAAAATATACTGTTTATTATTTTTTCCAAAGTATATCTTGGGCCGGCCCTACCACTTTCATATGACTACATTTGTTTTTCGTGGCTTTCTACTTGTTTTGCATTTTCTCGTGTTTTGTGGTGTACTTGGCAGCAGCTAGGATAATAATTCACTTTCAGGTAGCTAGTGGGGTAATAACTCAATCTTTTCACAAAATATGTTTAAATGTTTTTTTTAACCTCTAGCTGAATTATTTAGACACGTTTCCTTTCCAATTTTTAGACATAATTAATTGTCTTATAACTTATGCCACTAAACAGGTCTAAAAAAACATTTTATATGCTTAATGGACGGGGCGGGTGGATGGGGCGGCCCCAAATATATTGAATGGCCGCGCGCGCCAGGCAACTGTTAATCCGGCGCTGCTGTCTTATCTTCTCGAAATATCATTTACATGAGAATCATGACTGCACGATCTGTCCACATTTGTGTATCGCCATATCCCATGTTCTTTGCATGCTCCCATTCGTATCATTTCAGACTACTCTTCCATTTCCCTTCTCTCTCAAATTCTACTCTATTTATAGGAGTTTATCGTTCTCGAATCTCTCTCTGCTCTCTCTCAATCAATCTCATCTCTCTCGTCTTCTCTCCCTCCCTCCCTTCCTCCCTCACACCCCCTCCGCTCCTACACCTCCGCTCCTCCCTCCCTCCCTCCTCCTCGCCCTCCCTCCTCCTCCCTCCCTCCCTCCCTCCCTCCCTCCCTCCGCTCCCTACCCTCGCCTCCTCCCGTCCCTCCCTCCGCTCGCCTGCGCCTCCCTCCCTCCCCTCCCTCTCTCTCTCTCTCTCTCTCTCTCTCTCTCTCTCTCTCCTCTCTCTTTCCCTACACATCATGCTGCTTTAGCTTGCTTTTCTCCAGTTACCCACATTCCAGCCTCTCTCCTTCAATCTCTTTCATTTATTATTCTCACTAATTTACAACATCTAAATGCAACGTAGAGGCAAGAGTGATCTGATCCCTTCAATTATTTCAGATAATCCTCCTGCACGACCAGACACAAACTAGCAAACGCAAACTTTGCGGGCACGTACTACCAAAAGATTGCACGTACGTTCTCAGTTCCGACAGTGACGTTGTTTGTGCAGTGAACTACATGCTTGTCCGGCGAACCACACAGTGACAGATTAAACATGTGGAAGTACTTGGTTCCACTTGCTGTGAACAGCGTTGCTCCCTGTAGTGTGTGATACCTACGGAGACGGCAATGAAATTAAACCTATCTTGCTCGATTGTGTAATTTTCAATCGCTAGTGCTATCATTGGAAATGCCTCGGAACAAATTTACAAACGCCAAATCATGTGAAAACTGCCGGATAAGAAAAGCTACCACATGTAAAAACTCACCACAATCATTCACGTTTCCAGGGATATATAACAACATCAGACTTATCTTAACATCACGAGTTTACCTCATTAGTTCATTGGTTGATTGATCTGGTCTGTTATGGTAGCCAGGTTGTAAGATTGACCATCTTGAGCACATCTTCATTTCTCTGATTTTAATAGTGATATAATTATCACATTAAATATCTAAACATCTAGATATGCTTACCCTTGAAGTGGGGAGAAGTCAAACATATTACCGCCTGGTAACGTGAGTTTACAGTCACTGTAGCAACTCAGATGGTCCTTGGTCAACGTCCCTGGACCACAGGGCTTGCAGGAGTCTGTGATAATAAACAGCTGCTTCAATAATCACCACTATAGCCCACTGCGATATGGAAAACTAGCTGACTTTTGCGAGATATCTTATGCCCAATCTTAGTTAAAAGTAAATAATTGGACGTTTTATCTGTTATCAGCAAATATTTCCAGTTTTCACCAAGTTTTGTTAATTAAAGTACTAAAACAAGCTGAAAATCAACAAGCACACAAATCCACTAAAAAACAAGATAAAACAGAATTCACCATCAATGGTGAAAAAGATGGTTTCATGCTAAAATTGAGTTTAAAAAGGAAAGGAACCACAACGCACACCAAGAAAAATATTACAATGGACAGGACAAAATTAATTTACATGCTAACGTTAAAATATACGGCCATTTCATGCTGCCTTGCTACATCACGTTTGTGGGGGGAAATAACTACATACTGTTACTTATACAAGTGTGTTAAATAAATACTGTATACTACTTTTTATTGTCACAATTTATGTTCCGTGGCCTGTATGCAACATATTGCATGTATGTAAGCACTGTATCTAGGATATTTATTATTTTGTCGAGGGTCATTGAAGGGGTGTACACAAAGAAACGTAGTCATCTGTAGGTGTGGGTAGAAAAAAATTAGGTGCGATGCTCTTAAGATAGCTTTCCCATGTTATGTCACTCTCAATTACCTTGACATGCATTGCCTAGACACATATGACCAGAATATATTAAACTCACTGAATACATTCAGATTATCTACTTAGACATACGCCAGCACTAAATTGTATGGGCTGTAAACCAATGATTAATTGCTTATTTTATATATATTTGATAATAATCTTTCAGCTAATTGGTGATTATGCATGTTATACGTATGATTTATATTGGCTGGTATTTACTATTTTAACATCGTGTGCACAGTTAAGTGGTGTTCTAAAACATACAAGAAATATGGCAATAGTGTCTAATAAGTGCCTAGTGAGAAACATTCACTGAACCAATGAATTATGCTAGGCCTCTAACAGATGTCAGTGTTCGAAATAAGGGCTATCCGTTGTCTCAATCATTGATAATCGTTCGCTTAAGATTAGTTTATTGATGGTGGCTGATGCGGTTGGTCCTCTTCACTGGATGTAAACGCATGATACTCCTGCCATACTGTCCCGTTCCTTATATAGCCTTACTATTAGTAATTACATGACTGATGATGGGAAAGCACATTCTATGACATCAACCTGACCCTATTTCAATACCTTGCATTTATGATATATGATTTTGGCAGACTGATATGTGGCACTTAACTTGCCCCACCCCCTCTCCCACCTTCCCCGAGAGAACTATAAATACCTATGTCATACGCCTCTGCCTCTTGGACAACTGTGCCTGGTGCACATTCAACACAGCGCGTCGTGTTGCTGTCAATGTAGTTCCCCGGTGGGCAAGGAATGCAACTGTAAATACAACACAAAAACGGTGCATTAAAACTCGGCTTTAGAGAAAATTAAAATAATTTTGACAAGAAAACGCTGATGAGATGGAAAATGTGCTAATCTCATAGCACTGTTTGAGTACAAATGCATTATGAATTAACCTAAACTGCTAGTATTAGTGGATGGCCACAATCCTGTATGTAGTTCACTTGCGACAGAGCAAGGTCATGCTGTTTACGGCTGTATTGTTATTGTTGCACTATATGACGCGCATAAACGTAAACTTTTATTGTTGATGTAAGCTATATAGGAATCACAGAAGCGTTTATATGCCTTTCTCTGTTGCTACCATAACCATATCATCGATTGCAATTATTACTATAACCGCCAACAACACGGCTGATAAACCAATGATTAACACACCATATATAAACGAGTTATTTAAGATAATAGAGGATAGGAACAATATTTCTAAAAAGTGCCGAGTATCCGTGGCCGATGACAACTTTTAGAGTAATAATACAGTTGTACCAATATATTAGACATACCATGAACATATCTATACTATCAGGCTGAATAAAAACAAATGTGTTTTTATTAACTTCAGATACCATGCACGTAATTAGTATAGATGTTCATGGGAGTGCATATAGTATAGTAATAGTATACATAGAGTATACATGTTCATGGATATACCGACTGGCTACGGAGAGGGCATGCATACCCGTCGGTGGCACTGCCACGGGGGCAGGGCTGGCATTCATCAGCTCCACCCTGCAGCGTGTTAGTGACAGTGATGGAGTAAATGATGACACGGTCGTTCGTGTGCTGGTAGTTCTTGTCCCCGTTCGATGCATACGCCTGTTCTAGGTTTGTTTTGGTGAACGCCCAGTGCAGCAACTTGGTCTCACCGTCATAGATGGCATAGCTAGAAGCGAACCAACCTTAGTTGTTTGTGTGCATGCATGTACATGTATGTGTGAGAGAGAGAGAGAAAGAGAGAGACAGAGAGAGGGAGAGTGAACAAGTGCCGCCGTGCAACATGGCTCATCTGATGTCTGGTTCTTAGTACATGCCGTTTTCTTAGTATATAACGTGCTATAGAGTAGTTATTCCTGGGTAAGAAATACCCAAGTGTGACTTTGAAGTGAAATGAAGAACTTTACAATGCATGAATACTAGACAGGGCTAAGAATAGATTTGTTTGTGTAGAGGATGTGCCGATGGATTTTTATTGGTAGGTTTGACGATTGGTTAAACTGAAGTTAAGAAAGTCATTCCTTCTGCACTTTTGAGCGCAATATACATTTGACCTATCCTGCCAGGACATTCTTCTCACTCTGTTCCGATAGATGGCGTGCATACTGACTAGGTGCAGGGAATAGATAATCCGAACCTAGTTGCAACGTTCGTTTAGCCCATGCTGTGATACTATCAGCCACTCACACTGTGCGGTAGGCCTATTTATAAGTTGGCCTTAGATCAAATACGACGTTTGCTGTATGTGTATGAAGCTAGTGTTTCGCCAATGGTAGCGAATCTCATATAGAGATAAAGGGGCGGTACACGTTGTTCGAGTAAAGTTTTGCATGCAGAATTTCAACTGAGTGAAATTATAAGTCTCTGCACGATCACAGCAAGTACTATCAAACACAGGTTCATCATTTGTAAGCGAGTCAACAAATCCATGTTTAACCCTCCTCTTGACGGTCAAAGGTTATCAGACACTTACTCTCACAGTCAGTGGAAAGCAACTTTCATGGTCCTTCAATAAAGTGATAAAAATGCACGTCAGGTGCAGCGGCTGACACACAAAAGTTTTTCACTCTGTCCATTAGGCCATGTCCTCAGAAAATGTCTGATATCTGACCTTTCCCCCACTGCCCTTTGACCTGTGACCTCCAATTTCGCATTGGTGATGGGTTTCCTCCCCATCACAATGTACATCGAATATTAAGAGCGTAAGTCGAGCCGTTGAGATTTGTGCCACAATTCCGTATTTCCTCCTATACCTTAAATTAAGGGGGAAATATTCCCCCTCCATTGACGCATCTTGACCATTGACCCTTGACCCACAAATTCAACATGCCGAGTCCTTTTCGCGATTCCCCCCTCCCCAACGTCCCAAATATCAAGACCGTCTGTAGAGTGGTTAAGATTTGTGCCCAACTGTTGACGGACGCACGCACGAACAGACGGACGGACGCTCATGCAATTCTACAAGCTGCATCCGACTATGTCAGATGAGCTAAAAACAGAGAAAGAGAGAAGGGGAGATAGATGGAGCTCTCCTCATTAGGAGTGATTTCCATCCACACAACCAAGGCTCTTGTATACATAGATCTAGTTTAAATGCTTACATTTCCTTACCAGATAATTTTTAGTGTGCTAACAATTACATTATATCATTATATCAGTCTATATGCGTATACTCATAACCAACGAATAGGGGGTTTGTTCTACAGCAGCACTCATGACGTTACTAGTGCAGAGATGTACAGGGATATTGTGGGTAAATACTTGTTTGAATGACCCTAGCATTTTTTAGAATATATAAATACAATACATTTTAACAATATTATCTAATAGCTTAGCATGTGATGATATAACAGAGCAGACATAATGATCGGATATGGAATTTATTGTGACGCACCTAAATTGCTGTTTCCCTTGGTTTCCACTCCAGCTCTCGATGACAGTACTTTTGTCCTATGATAAAGCAGAGATGCATAGAAGCCAACTATGAAACACGATAATCCTGCTAGACTACATTCACTGATGTCATATGTCATTTTTAAGGAAATAAATAACAGTACGTTTGTGAAAAACGTCGAGTTTATAATATAAAGTAAGTACTAGCAGCACTAAATATATCTCCAAACTCTTGCCTGATAAAAGATACAAGTAAAAAAATAGGGAGAAATTTTACTTATTGTACACTGTACAGACAAACAATGCTCACTATTGAAACAATATGAGTTGGTAATGTTTGTTTGCAACAACAAAAAACGAAAAAATAGGAAGCATAATAAGGCAATTTATAACCATAAAAAGTGAACAAAGCCATAAGTGCACAACTAAAGTTCCTATTTTGTAAAACAGTATCTGTGACGGTCACTTCACTACCCTCTACCCATGACCCATGCAGTAAACCAAGGGTGTATAAGTGAGAGAGCAATGACACAGCATCAACTTTTGAAACAAAGCGAAAGTTTCTGATGAGACTACCACATGTCAAAACAAGTCGTTCATTGTTAACTATTCATTGCTGACACGCAATCCACTAGTCAAGGCTAAGCAAACCTGCAGGAATGATCCCAGTGAAGCTAAACATCCCCCACCCATCCCTAGAGATCCCAGTGACTCACCTGAATAAAGTACAGGTAGCAATCGGCCGTGCAATGCAGCTCAAAGACGAAGCTGACTCGACCGACTTCGGTTAGCTTAGAGAGAGCTCGGGCGCTGCGGAATCCGTTCAGCTGCAGTGACAGCACTAGGTAGACATCGTCGGCATGTCCCAGCCCGCTGTGCACGCGATCGCCCGCCAGCTGCCAGCCCTCGGGCGTCGCGCACCCGGTCGCTGCGCACGACGACAAACAAGTGAGCAGCTGAGAAATCACGTGTCGCGCGGCGCGAGTGTGGTGAACTCGTCTCAAGTTAACGAGAATTTACCTCTCTTCCTTACGTGAATGACAGGCTACTTTAGCCGATCAGCATTCAAAAGATGTTGCTTAGTAGCGAAGTGGCCGCAAAGTCAACAGTTTTACGTGTAGGCGTGGAAAGCACGTATAAATTATCTAACTTGACCAGCCATGCAACAGTATTCAAAGGGAAATCCTCAAGCAAATTAAATGCAGGCAAGTAAATGATTGCTGTGTAACATTATGTTTTACACATGTAGTTATTATTAGAATATATAATAGTAGTCAAACTAGTTTCATGGTTGTATTAGCTATGTGGTTGTAATGTCAAGACAACTCTGTAGTATTCTGAGTTTTTTAATAACTACACATGCTCCAGCTGATTAGAGTTAATACATCATTTTCTAATTTACCAGCCCTGCCAAACATACAATAAAGTATAAATAGCAGGTACAAACAGTCTAGACATGAAAATATGTAATCAGTGAAGGTAGCATGGATGATTAAACCCTATATTTTGGAACCATCATCATCATCATCATCTCCCTATTCCTATCAAGCCTAACCCAAACACGTAATCCTAATCCTAGCTCCATTGATAAATTATCCGTGCTGAAGTAAGACCGAATCAAGCTAAGGGATGGAATAGGGTGATGACGGCAATAATGACTTGGGTACTGGGAGCCTACACAGTATTGAGGACAACACAGCCATATCTATATGCTTACTATCGAGTGTGAAACAGTCAGCCGACATGTAGGGCGGCATAGAGTTCCACCATTTGTAATTAAGTCCATAGTCGGGTGCTGTAGATGCCGGGCAAGGCTGACATGCTGAAAACAGATCAAATAACAACTTGTGTTACCTAACGAGTGATGAGCACGACTTAATAGGATTTATATTTATTTATTTTTTTATTTTTTTTTATATTATATTTTTTTATTAACACGATTATATTTTCGGATTTCTCTACCCCCATACGTGCCGAATTTGAATGTCGTCATTAAAGGACGTATGGACGCACACTCCTGTAATTCTATCAAGTGCATCCGACCATTTTCTATAAGCTCAAGATCATGCTACTTGTTGCGGCCATGTTTCTACAGTTGACAGGGCAAACAGTTACGTCTGCACAAGTTGCCGCACGTCGACAATGCGTCTAAACTTCGCGACTGGCACAAGTCTTAAACATAAGGTTTTTTACACCCCACTCTCCGATGTGGTTTCTATACTTCATAACTGGCACACGTCTGAAACATGCGGTTTTTGACACTTCACCCTCCGACGTCGGGCAGCCACAGAGTAGCACCCTGGTCATCCGTAACCACTTACGGCGCTTGCCGTCCGAGAATTGGTCGGTCGGGCAGAACTCGCACACGGAACCGTTGACGTACTGCATGCCGGGGTTACAGGGTCCGCACTCCGTCTTAGAACCTGACGTGGGCAGCTTGGCTGCACCCTCTGCCTCATCCAGACATATATTCGGCTCGATCCACTTATACATCACTTGCGTCTGAAGTGGCAAAGCACAGCACCACCTGTACTGTAAGTGGGTGTCCAAGCCCCACCCACGTCTCGCAGTTTACCCTCCCCCCCTCATATACGTATACTTATTCTTATTAAAGCCGCACTATGTGCATCCAAACGCTAATTTCTCCAGTACTAGACTAGCAAATACTTCGTGTCATGCATAATCACACTACCTTATGACAAAATAAACTCTAGTTCCTCCCATTTCACTGTGCGTTGTCTTATAAAGGGCATTTGAAAATACCTCCAATGTTGTTCAAATTCTCTGATGTTGTTGACACTTTCGCGTTGCTCTGCCAAGCAACCGTGGAGCGGTGCTGCGGTACAGCGGTACGGGTGTAGCAAAGATAAAAACATGTGACGTCACCTAACCGATTCTTGGCAAAATTGTTTGGCAAAAAATTTAGCGTTGGCACCAGATTACCAGATTTCGCACCTCATTTACCGCATTTCTTGTGGGTTTTAAGCAAATGCGCACTGAAATGGGAGGAACTAGAGTTTATTTTGCCCTAAAGTAGTGTGATTATGCATGACACGAAGTAATTGCTAGTCTAGTACTAGAGAAATTAGCGTTTAGATGCGCATAGTGCGGCTTTAAGTAGGATATGTGTATACTCGACAACAACAGCAATAAGATAGAGCATGAATTTCTATGTACAAGCACAAATGTCTATAATTATCTTCTGATTGACATATCACGGAATTACGTCTGCAAGCAGAAAGCTCTGACTATAGCATGAGAATATGCCATAAGAAATGGAACATGAGACATGAGACATGAGACATGAGGCATGAGACATGAGATCATGCATACACGGCTATAGCGGAAGCATTAGAGTGCCACCGGCCTCACTACAAAATATCTGAAGCTTTCGTAACGTTGAAAAACCACCGAGTTCTATTAAATAACATTGAGATGTACCTTGCGTAACATTAAGAGGTAACAGAGAGAGGACTTCCATATAAAAGGGGGTGACGGAAAAGACCAGGGATTCTGTTTCTGGTTTTCATGGGCTTCGAGCAGACTTTGTCTTGGCCGACTGCAGGTTGCGCTTATGTAGGCCGTAACTTACATAAAATAAACATGTCTATAGTATACAATACGCCTACGATCATCTCTGCCACTAAACGACAAAATCCCCTACACATCTCACATTGACTTGGCAGCAATGGCAGACGTCACGACCCCCCCCCCCCTCCCCCACTCCTATGCAACCATGTCACAATAGTCGTGCTGTACTCTCGACAGCAAGTGCTCATAAGTATCTCATACCTCCTTGTTCTCGTCGCATGGTGTGTGAGTCTCAAAGTAATCCCTTTTGGTGCACCACGGCCGAGCAACACACGATGCTGCCTCCTCGGCTGGGAGAGAGAAACGACATGTACAAATGTTTAAACGTGGTTGCTGAACCAGATTGTTCACACGCTTTTCATTTTCAGTTACTTATTATCTTGCCTTATCTAGTACAAGCAGATTTTCTTTTACATAAAATATAAACCATGAAAACATGGTTATATAATTTTGTTCACTTGTCATGATAAAATTGTTGACTCATAACATAACTATGTTTTGCTGTTCCACACAACAAACGACAAAAACAAACACTTGCGACTCCATAGGTTCTCTATAGTGATCACTTTGGTGCATACCAAAAATGGCAAGTTGCTTAGATATTTTAGATTTTGCTACTACTGTAAACACACGTTTTTTTATCATACAATACTTTGTCCTTTGCATGCAGTAAATATGGGGAAATTATTTTGCATTTGTCAAAACAGAAATTGTTTAGTGTCGAATAACACACACCGAAAGCACCGAGTTGTCACAGTTCAACTACTGTTCTATACGACTGACAGAAATATATTAATAGCTGTACATTGTGCTGCTAAAAGGGGGGAAACGCTGTATACAAGAAACCGAGCCAGCCACCCTGTTGTGTAAGGTTCCGAAAAACAGAAGATCTTTTAACGATAGCCTTACGTGCGTACTCCTTGTCGGAGCATGGAGTGCAGGCGTCGGCCCCATGATGTGAGAAGGTGTTGACTGGGCACGCCTTACACTCTGTGAATCCCTCCGCATCGGCAAACGTGCCGTTAGCGCACGGCGTGCATTCCGAAGTGTAGGCCACACCTGAAGCACACACAGACGTAATTCCACTACCGTAAGACAAATGCGCGACTACGCGACTCACTCTTTCACGTGATCGCGACGCTCTTGCGATTATGACCTTGCGTAAACAGACTGAATGACTCCGCAGAGCTAGTAGGCTGTAGGTACAGGTGGTTCGTACACATCAATATACGACTGCTGTAAACAGTGCTTACCACTAATCTCAATGCGCTTGATCAGAACTGGCTTCGGAGTCCGTTTCGTATCGAAGTTGATCCCGATCGTTTTCCAGGACAAGATGTTCTGCCCAGACTTCAGCAAAACCTGACAAACACGTATAAACACAGTAGGTGTAACATTGTCTGACACTCGTCTAAGCATATACGCAGATAAGTCAGTGATTTACGTACGCACCTATCCATGTGCATGCACGCACACATGGACACACAACGCGCATACACACGCAGGTATGCACACACGCACATAACACACACGCGCACACACGACACACACACGCGCACACACGACACACACACCCAGGTACGCACACATGAACATAACACACACACGCGCACACATGTACACACGCACACACAACATATACCTCTGCAGTATTCCATTCTCCTTCTCCTGTGTGTCTTGGCCATTTTGCAGAATCTGTATATGATCGACATTCGTCGTTTTGCACCTTGAGCAGAAAACAACTGCACTGATCACATAGAACTTTTGATAAAGGTTCACTACGAATAAACAATTCTGAAATGAGTTGAGCTCCCTGTCTTAACACAGACTGTCACCATATCAGTTGATATCAAATATTTTTCCAAAGTACTACATTTTCCGGAATACATTCACCATATTTCTTCAATTCAATATCCAGTTTAAAATCTAGCCAGAATGCATGGCACAGCAAGCACTCGTGACGGCTGACAATTACCAGAAAGTTGAAGATGACATCGCTGTCTGTGAATTGGTATGTGTAGGTCACTTTGCCTGGCTTCACTAATCTGGCTGTGTACACCAAGCTTTGCGAACACAGATCTGCCGTTGATGAGATGAAATCACCTCGTGGTTGCCAGGACGATCTACAAGAAACATGACCAAGTGAAATGAAAAAAATCCTGAGAAATCGCTCAACTTTGAAGTGTTATAGCTGTGTTCACATGTATACACGGCCTCGCTGGTTCCGTACTTAGCTGGTGCGGAATTCGACTGAAATACCGCGCTAACACAACCCGGAGCATTCACACGAGCTACACGAGATTCGAGGCTTAGCTGGCTAGGTATAATATAGACTGGTACACGGTCGACAATTCCACACGCTACACTAACGTAACGGGTACCAGTCTAGGTAAGTGCGCTACAGTTTCGCAATTCGAATGCGTTCCCACGAGAGACAATATGCGGCCAGCGTGGTGCCGAATATACGCGGCTTACTTGGCGCGGAATGTGATTCCGCGCCAAGTAAGCCGCGTATTTCAGTACGGTACCGAATAAGCCGCGTATATTTTTACCGTGTGAACGCTCAATTACGGAACTGAAATCCTCATGTGAACGCAGCTAATGTCTTCCTGTATAAAACCATCAGTTACGCTAAAAAAACATGGCAATTATCATAATATCAGCCATGTTATTTCTGTAATCACTTAGTTATAAGCGCTGGCACATTACAGCGACGACACTAAATGTCTATACATAATGCATAACCGCTTTTTTTGGCAGTTACTATCATCGCCTTCTCCTCTGTCTGGCTATATTTAACCAAAACTGACATTTTATTTGATAAAAGTGTAAAGTGAAGATCTGTGCCATCTCAACAGAGCATAGATCCACTACTACAACCTTGTGGTTGGTTCGGCGAGCTTATCACTCAACACCATTGAGCTTATAACATTAGCTATTATATCAGCTACATTTGATAAGGGTTCCACACGTACAGAGTACAGTTCTCATCTTTCATCACAGCAGCCATGCCATCCCAGCTATCATCATCCATTGCACTCTCAAACGAGTCGGAGACAACGCGGAAACCGTCCGGCAGCTCATCCCAGCTCTCGAATCGCACCCCGCCACCGAGCGAATAGGTCCCCTTCGGGCAGCCGTGGCAATCCTGGTCCCCTTGCACGTCCAGGTACTGCCCTGGCTCGCACGAAAAGCCTGCAGACAACATGCAAGTGTTGTGTATGGTACGAGGGACACACGTGACCACAGCTAGGAACACACAAGGACACACAAGGAACATAGATCATCACTACTACTTGAATTTATATTAATCGACATTTTTTTCCTATCATATTTTTACCTTGATTTGAGTCTTTAAATAGCTACAAAATGCAAGTACATTCTGGAACTAGTCATATACTCAGAAACAAATTTGATAGACTCTAGAATTTTATCTGACACCAGTTCACACACACTGGATCCAGATAGTAATGAGCACTGGGTTTTACTACCAGTAATGTCAGGATTATGCAAAAGAAGTTCTTACTGCAATCCCGTCCTCTGACAGGTGGCTTAGGGGTTCCATTGTTGCACACACCAGGTTTGGGAACCTGCACTCTCCACCTCCCACCACTGGCATCACACTCAGTGAACTCATAGTGGAAATCACTCTATAATTACAATGAAGAAAATACATTAGTATGTATGAAATTCATAGAGCACAGAGTACACACACATGCAATCACTCGCGCACACACACAACGTGTGCTATGAAAGCTAACTGTACAATCGGATTATCCTCCATTGATTGCAGTTAAGATTTCTTTAAGATTTTCACCAGTAGAAGGCGTTGCTGTTGATTTTCAATTAAAAAAGCGGGGCTTTTCTTAGAACAAAGGGCAGCAAGGTTTCTGGTGTCGCGGGAGTAATCGGCGTTTTGTTGCGATATGTGGAGAATATAAAGGTAAATATGATTAAGGTGTAGCGTCTATAGATGATCGTTAGTGTAATGTTATCTAGCAGTGTATTAGCTTGATTATGTACTTTGTAAGTTCAGAGATGCTGGTTTCTGTGGCTATGAGTATGATTGGAAACAGGTTAATCGTTGCTGGTTTGAAGCGAGAGTAGTAGCATAGAAAGCCGCTGAGATCAATGATGAATATATTAATCAAGAATGTTGAAGAATGTGGTTTTTATGATGTTGTGTTAGATTAGTAGCTTGTGGTAATTCAAAGTCAGGAATCCTGTGGTGTATTGATATGTGTCAAGAGCTCATAATAGAGAAGAGTATGACACCGTTTTAACAGAATTTTGCAGTTTTCAACTTGTAAATATTCGATCAATATGTGAATAAATATATTCAAACTTTACCTTGTTTTCATCTATGATTCTCCCTTAATCATATGAAACCACCAATTTACCTGAAAATCGTATGTGTTCTTCAAAAATTTTCTTTGAATATGACACGGTTTCACACAGTTTTCCCAAATCTTCGCATGTATTTGGCGCAAGTTTATTATCGGATTAGTGTTCTATTGTCTATGACGGAACGCCCAGGCTGTTGGGGATATTAAGCATCGAATTGTATTCAGCGTGTAGCGTTTCCCGCATGCTATAAATAAATGTGTGCTCACGGCAAGCTAGCAGCTGTGTTAGCAGCTATTTTAGCTGTGTTGCCATCGTGTTCCTGATGATAAGGAAGCGAAACAAGTCGCTGTTACTCTGCTTACCTAATATCCCCAACAGCCCCAGCGTCCTGTAGTTACAACCTGGTGCTGCCGCCGCATATCAACATGCGCCGAATACATGCAAACATTTGGGAAAACTATGTGAAACGTGTCGTATTCACAGAATTTTTGAAGAACACATACGATTTTCAGGTAAATTGGTGGTGTCATATGATTAAGGGAGAATCATAGACGAAAACAAGGTAAAGTTTGAATATATTTATTCACATAGTGATAAGTAGAATATTTACAAGTTGAAAACTATGCAAAATGCTGTTAAAACAGTGTCATACTGTTCTCTATTATGAGCTCTTGAATATATGTATGCATGTAGCATTGTAATCGGCTGATATTGTGAATTACATTTTTTGTATTTAACATTTGTTGCACAGGTTGTAATGCTGGTCTGTTCAAGGTGCTGTGCTTAAGAGATCCGGCAGAACAGTAAGTTAGCATCTCTCTAGGACTTCCGGTAATGGCACCCAGTGAATAAGACGTGTTTATACATCGGCTCCCATATATTTGAGAAAGTTAAGGAAAAGTATCAAAAAAATCGACATATTATGCGTGGAGCTAAGCAGTAGGTCTCGAAAAAATCCATGCACAACTACGTGACGAGGCAAAACAAGGAACGAAAAGGACAGTGGATATTTCTATGAACGCTGAACTCGGCACATTCAGTTAGCATGGCTACTGCAATGGTCTCACAACGATGAAGCCGGTGCCGAGGTCACGAACGCGGAAACTG